>NC_069502.1:744561964-744756964 GCF_027579735.1 Bombina bombina | reverse complement strand
TATATTTATTAACCCCTAATCTGCCCCCCACAACGTCGCCGCCAGCTACCTACAATAATTAACCCCTAATCTGCCGACCGCAAAGCGCCGCCACCTACATTATAGCTATGTACCCCTAATCTGCTGCCCCTAACACCGCCGACCCCTATATTATATTTATTAACCCCTAATCTGCCTCCTCAACGTCGCCTCCACCTGCCTACACTTATTAACCCCTAATCTGCCGAGCGGACCGCACCGCTACTATAATAAAGTTATTAACCCCTAATCCGCCTCACTAACCCTATAATAAATAGTATTAACCCCTAATATGCCCTCCCTAACATCGCCGACACCTAACTTCAATTATTAACCCCTAATCTGCCAACTGGAGCTCACCGCTATTCTAATAAATGTATTAACCCCTAAAGCTAAATCTAACCCTAACACTAACACCCCCCTAAATTAAATATAATTTTAATCTAACGAAATTAATTAACTCTTATTAAATAAATTATTCCTATTTAAAGCTAAATACTTACCTGTAAAATAAATCCTAATATAGCTACAATATAAATTATAATTACATTGTAGCTATTTTAGGATTAATATTTATTTTACAGGCAACTTTGTAATTATTTTAACCATGTACAATAGCTATTAAATAGTTAAGAACTATTTAATAGCTACCTAGTTAAAATAATTACAAAATTACCTATAAAATAAATCCTAACCTAAGTTACAATTAAACCTAACACTATACTATCATTAAATTAATTAAATAAAATACCTATAATTACCTACAATTAAACCTAACACTACACTATCAATACATTAATTAAATACAATATCTACAAATAACTACAATGAAATAAACTAACTAAAGTACAAAAAATAAAAAAGAACTAAGTTACAAAAAATAACCTGGTGAGGTGAAGACAAGGTAGGATGATCTTCAGGGGCTTAGTGTTAGGTTTATTTAAGGGGGGTTTGGGTTAGATTAGGGGTATGTGGGTGGTGGGTTGTAATGTTGGGGGGGTATTGTATGTTTTTTTTTTACAGGCAAAAGAGCTGAACTTCTTGGGGCATGCCCCGCAAAGGGCCCTGTTCAGGGCTGGTAAGGTAAAAGAGCTTTGAACTTTATTAATTTAGAATAGGGTAGGGCATTTTTTATTTTGGGGGTCTTTGTTATTTTATTAGGGGGCTTAGAGTAGGTGTAATTAGTTTAAAATTGTTGTAATATTTTTCTTATGTTTGTAGAAATTTTGTTTATTTTTTGTAACTTAGTTCTTTTTTATTTTTTGTACTTTAGTTAGTTTATTTCATTGTAGTTATTTGTAGATATTGTATTTAATTAATTTATTGATAGTGTAGTGTTAGGTTTAATTGTAGGTAATTGTAGGTATTTTATTTAATTAATTTAATGATAGTATAGTGTTAGGTTTAATTGTAACTTAGGTTAGGATTTATTTTACAGGTAATGTTGTAACTATTTTAACTAGGTAACTATTAAATAGTTCTTAACTATTTAATAGCTATTGTACCTGGTTAAAATAAATACAAAGTTACCTGTAAAATAAATATTAATCCTAAAATAGCTACAATGTAATTATAATTTATTTTGTAGCTATATTAGGATTTATTTTACAGGTAAGTATTTAGCTTTAAATAGGAATAATTTATTTAATAAGAGTTAATTAATTTCGTTAGATTCAAATTATATTTAACTTAGGGGGGTGTTAGTGTTAGGGTTAGACTTAGCTTTAGGGGTTAATACATTTATTAGAATAGCGGTGAGCTCCGGTCGGCAGATTAAAGGTTAATAAGTGTAGGCAGGTGGAGGCGACGTTGTGGGGAGCAGATTAGGGGTTAATAAATATAATATAGGGGTCGGCGGTGTTAGGGGCAGCAGATTAGGGGTACATAGGGATAATGTAAGTAGCGGCGGTTTACGGAGCGGCAGATTAGGGGTTAAAAAAATATGCAAGGGTCAGCGATAGCGGGGGCGGCAGAATAGGGGTTAATAAGTGTAAGGTTAGGGGTGTTTAGACTCGGGGTACATGTTAGAGTGTTAGGTGCAGACGTAGGAAGTGTTTACGCATAGCAAACAATGGGGCTGCGTTAGGAGCTGAACGTGGCTTTTTTGCAGGTGTTAGGTTTTTTTTCAGCTCAAACAGCCCCATTGTTTCCTATGGGGGAATCGTGCACGAGCACGTTTTTGAGGCTGGCCGCGTCCGTAAGCAACTCTGGTATCGAGAGTTGAAGTTGCGTTAAAAATGCTCTACGCTCCTTTTTTGGAGCCTAACGCAGCCTTTATGTGGACTCTCAATACCAGAGTTATTTTTATGGTGCAGCCAGAAAAAAGCCGGCGTTAGCTACGCGGGTCCTTACCGACAAAACTCCAAATCTAGGCCTAGGTGTTTTATGTTTTTTTCCAATAGCAGAACAGCAAATGACAATCTCAAAATCGACCATTAGGTGTCACCTTACTACTACTGTGAGTTTAGGTTTATAATAACTAAATAAATGAAAGGTGGGGGGTGTGGGGGATTACAGGACGATGATAGATTTTAAGAATTATCTACAATTGCAGTTGGTAAAGCCTTTAAAGGGAGAGTCTACTCCAGAATATTTATTGTTTAATAAGATAGAAAATCCCTTTATTACCCATTCCCCAGTTTTGCATAACCAACACAGTTATATTAATATAATTTTTACCTCTGTGATTACCTTGTATCTAAGCCTCTGCAAACTGCCTCTTATCTCAATTCTTTTGACAGACATGTATTTTAGCCAATCAGTGCTGACTCATAAATAACTTCACATGAGTAGAATATTATTTATATAGCACACATGAACTAGCACTGTCTAGGTGTAAAAAAAACTGTAAAAATACACTGAAATAAGAGGCGTCATCAAGGGCTTTAGGGATTAGCATATGAGCCTACCTAGGTTTAGCTTTCAGCGAAGAATACCAAGAGAGCAGAGCAAATTTAATGATATAAGTAAATTGGAAAGTTGTTTAAAATTGCATGCCCTATCTGAATCCTAAAAGTTTAATTTTGACTAGACTGTCCCTTTAAAGGTTAAAGCATTTAGTAATACATGTATAAATAATAACTGTAACCATGCGCATGTGTCTAGTGTGTGTGTTATATTAACTACATTTTACTACTAAGAATTAGGGCTGTGATTTAATTGTAAAGTGATGAATTAAAAAGGCTTAAGTCTGATTAGATGGAAACATTTCAAATTAAGGCAGTGTTAAAGGGATATAAAACCAAAAAAAATGTTCTTTTGTGATTCAGACAGAGCATACAATTTTATTTAAAAAAAGTTTCCAATTGACTTCTATTATCAAATGTGAAATTGTTCCCATGGTATTCTTTGTTGAAGGGATGCTTAGGTAGGTGTCTGAAGCAATACATGGCAGAAAATAGTGTTCAAGTCATGTGGACGCTCTCCTCAGCTTACGTCTCTGCTTTTCATCAAAACATACAAAAAGAACAAAGAAAATTTGATAATAGAAGTACATTAGAAAATTGCTCAAAACTACATTCTCTATCTGAATCATGAAAGAAAAAAAAGTTGGGCTTCATGTCCCTTTAAGAGATTTTTCCTGTTTTTATAGCTTAAAAAGATACAAGATACTGAAACTCCAGCTCTTCATACTGGGCGCCGCCATCTTAGGGCTCAAGTGTTCTCACAGCCTGTGACTGAAGCAGGTGCATTTACATATCAATTAGGTTATCAACTTTTTGACAGCTGTATAAAGTGCTTCAGGTTAGGGTGCATGATACAAAGCAGGAGCTGTACATTTAGCAGCTGCTATAGATTATTGTTGAGTGCTTTCTGTAAATATATTTTTTGTACCTGTAAAACTGTGTAAAAAATGCAAAAATATATAGCTCAGGTGATGTATCACGCACAATAACTCCAAGCAAATGATAGAATTGTAAAACAGCGGTCAATATTACTGATCTTGAGTGTGCATTGCTTCTGTCACAGGCTGTGAGAATACTCCAAGATGGCTGCGCCCACTATGAAGAGGCGGAGCTTCAGTATCTAGTACCTTTATGCAATTAAAACAGGAAAACGGATTTGAAAAGAGCTGCAGAAACAGGAAGAAATGCAATAACTTTCGGCCAGATTACGGGTTTTGCGGTATGAGCAGCTAAGGTAATAACTTGCAAGTTATTTCCACCGCTCACCTTTAATAGCGCTGCTATTAAAGCACCGCACACAAATACCAGTGCTGCTTTGAGCTGGTCTTACGTGCTCGTGCATGATTTCCCCATAGACATCAATGAGGAGAGCCGGCTAAAAAAAAGTCTAACACCTGCAATAAAGGAGCGTAAAGCTCAGTAGCGCAGCCCCATTGCTTTCTATTGGGAAAGAAAATGTATGTTTACACCTAACACCCTAACATAAACCCAGAGTCTAACCCCTAATCTTCTGCCCCCGACATCGCCGACACCTACATTACACTTATTAACCCCTAATCTGCTGTCCCCGACATCTCCGCCACCTACCTACACTTATTAACCCCTAATCTGCCGCCCCCAATGTCGTCGCCACCTACATAAATTTATTAACCCCTAATCTGCCGCACCCAATGTTGCCGCGGCCACTATACTAAAGTTATTAACCCCTAAACCTCTGGCCTCCCACATCACTAACACTAAATAAATATATTAACCCCTAAACCTAAGTCTAACCCTAAAAAAAAACCTAGCCTAAACTAAACTGCCAATAGCCCTTAAAAGGGCCTTTTGCGGGGCATTGCCCCAAAGAAATCAGCTCTTTTACCTGTAAAAAAATAAACAAACAACCCCCCAACAGTAAAACCCACCACCCACACAACCAACCCCCCCAAATAAAATCCTATCTAAAAAAACCTAAGCCCCCATTGCCCTGAAAAGGGCATTTGGATGGACATTGCCCTTAAAAGGGCATTTAGCTCTTTTTCGTTGCCCAAATTCCTAATCTAAAAATAAAACCCACCCAATAAACCCTTAATAAAAACAAAATTTATGCTTACCTGATAAATTCCTTTCTCCTGTAGTGTGGTCAGTCCACGGGTCATCATTACTTCTGGGATATTAACTCCTCCCCAACAGGAAGTGCAAGAGGATTCACCCAGCAGAGCTGCTATATAGCTCCTCCCCTCTACGTCACCTCCAGTCATTCGACCAAGGACCAACGAGAAAGGAGAAGCCAAAGGGTGTAGTGGTGACTGGAGTATAATTCAAAAAATTTCTACCTGCCATAAAAAACAGGGCGGGCCGTGGACTGACCACACTACAGGAGAAAGGAATTTATCAGGTAAGCATAAATTTTGTTTCCTCCTGTTAAGGAGTAAAGCTCAGTAGCGCAGCCCCATTGCTTTCTATTGGGAAAGAAAATGTATGTTTACACCTAACACCCTAACATAAACCCAGAGTCTAACCCCTAATCTTCTGCCCCCGACATCGCCGACACCTACATTACACTTATTAACCCCTAATCTGCTGTCCCCGACATCTCCGCCACCTACCTACACTTATTAACCCCTAATCTGCCGCCCTCAATGTCGTCGCCACCTACATAAATTTATTAACCCCTAATCTGCCGCAACCCAATGTTGCCGCCGCCACTATACTAAAGTTATTAACCCCTAAACCTCTGGCCTCCCACATCACTAACACTAAATAAATATATTAACCCCTAAACCTAAGTCTAACCCTAATCCCCTAACTTTAATATAATTAAAATAAATCTAAATAAAAATTACTATCATTAACTAAATAATTCCTATTTAAAACCAAATACTTACCTATAAAATAAACCCTAAGCTTGCTACAATATAACTAATAGTTACATTGTAGCTAGCTTAGGTTTTATTTTTATTTCACAGGTAAGTTTGTATTTATTTTAACTAGGTAGACTAGTTAGTAAATAGTTATTAACTATTTACTAACTATCTAGTTAAAATAAATACAAATTTACCTGTAAAATAAAACCTAACCTAAGTTACACTAACACCTAACATTACACTAAAATTAAATAAATGACATTAATTAAATACAATTAACTAAATTACAAAAAAATAAACACTAAATTACACAAAATAAAAAAGAAATTATCAAATATTTAAACTAATTACACCTAATCGAATAGCCCTATCAAAATAAAAAAGCCCCCCCAAAATAAAATAAAAAACCTAGCCTAAACTAAACTGCCAATAGCCCTTAAAAGGGCCTTTTGCGGGGCATTGCCCCAAAGAAATCAGCTCTTTTACCTGTAAAAAAATAAACAAACAACCCCCCAACAGTAAAACCCACCACCCACACAACCAACCCCCCCAAATAAAATCCTATCTAAAAAAACCTAAGCCCCCATTGCCCTGAAAAGGGCATTTGGATGGACATTGCCCTTAAAAGGGCATTTAGCTCTTTTTCGTTGCCCAAATTCCTAATCTAAAAATAAAACCCACCCAATAAACCCTTAATAAAAACAAAATTTATGCTTACCTGATAAATTCCTTTCTCCTGTAGTGTGGTCAGTCCACGGGTCATCATTACTTCTGGGATATTAACTCCTCCCCAACAGGAAGTGCAAGAGGATTCACCCAGCAGAGCTGCTATATAGCTCCTCCCCTCTACGTCACCTCCAGTCATTCGACCAAGGACCAACGAGAAAGGAGAAGCCAAAGGGTGTAGTGGTGACTGGAGTATAATTCAAAAAATTTCTACCTGCCATAAAAAACAGGGCGGGCCGTGGACTGACCACACTACAGGAGAAAGGAATTTATCAGGTAAGCATAAATTTTGTTTTCTCCTGTTAAGGAGTAAAGCTCAGTAGCGCAGCCCCATTGCTTTCTATTGGGAAAGAAAATGTATGTTTACACCTAACACCCTAACATAAACCCAGAGTCTAACCCCTAATCTTCTGCCCCCGACATCGCCGACACCTACATTACACTTATTAACCCCTAATCTGCTGTCCCCGACATCTCCGCCACCTACCTACACTTATTAACCCCTAATCTGCCGCCCCCAATGTCGTCGCCACCTACATAAATTTATTAACCCCTAATCTGCCGCACCCAATGTTGCCGCCGCCACTATACTAAAGTTATTAACCCCTAAACCTCTGGCCTCCCACATCACTAACACTAAATAAATATATTAACCCCTAAACCTAAGTCTAACCCTAATCCCCTAACTTTAATATAATTAAAATAAATCTAAATAAAAATTACTATCATTAACTAAATAATTCCTATTTAAAACTAAATACTTACCTATAAAATAAACCCTAAGGCCTAGATTTGGAGTTCGGCGGTAGCCGTCAAAACCAGCGTTAGAGGCTCCTAACGCTGGTTTTGGCCGCCCGCTGGTATTTGGAGTCAGTGATTAAAGGGTCTAACGCTCACTTTTCAGCCGCGACTTTTCCATACCGCAGATCCCCCTACGCCATTTGCGTAGCCTATCTTTTCAATGGGATCTTTCTAACGCTGGTATTTAGAGTAGTTTCTGAAGTGAGCGTTAGAGCTCTAACGACAAGATTCCAGCCGCCTGAAAATAGCAGGAGTTAAGAGCTTTCTGGCTAACGCCGGTTCATAAAGCTCTTAACTACTGTACCCTAAAGTACACTAACACCCATAAACTACCTATGTACCCCTAAACCGAGGTCCCCCCACACCGCCGCCACTCGATTAAAATTTTTAACCCCTAATCTGCCGCCCGCCACCTACGTTATACTTATGTACCCCTAATCTGCTGCCCCTAACCCCGCCGACCCCTGTATTACATTTATTAACCCCGAACCTGCCCCCCACAACGTCGCCGCCAGCTACTTAAAATAATTAACCCCTAATCTTCCGACCGCAAATCGCCGCCACCTACGTTATCCCTATGTACCCCTAATCTGCTGCCCTAACATCGCCGACCCCTATATTATATTTATTAACCCCTAATCTGCCCCCCTCAACGTCGCCGACACCTGCCTACATTTATTAACCCCTAATCTGCCGAGCGGACCTGAGCGCTACTATAATAAAGTTATGAACCCCTAATCCGCCTCACTAACCCTATCATAAATAGTATTAACCCCTAATCTGCCCTCCCTAACATCGCCGACACCTACCTTCAATTATTAACCCCTAATCTGCCGACCGGAGCTCACCGCTATTCTAATAAATTGATTAACCCCTAAAGCTAAGTCTAACCCTAACACTAACACCCCCCTAAGTTAAATATAATTTTTATCTAACGAAATAAATTAACTCTTATTAAATAAATGATTCCTATTTAAAGCTAAATACTTACCTGTAAAATAAATCCTAATATAGCTACAATATAAATTATAATTATATTATAGCTATTTTAGGATTAATATTTATTTTACAGGCAACTTTGTAATTATTTTAACCAGGTACAATAGCTATTAAATAGTTAAGAACTATTTAATAGTTACCTAGTTAAAATAATAACAAATTTACCTGTAAAATAAATCCTAACCTAAGATATAATTAAACCTAACACTACCCTATCAATAAAATAATTAAATAAACTACCTACAATTACCTACAATTAACCTAACACTACACTATCAATAAATTAATTAAACACAATTCCTACAAATAAATACAATTAAATAAACTAGCTAAAGTACAAAAAAATAAAAAAGAACTAAGTTACAGAAAATAAAAAAATATTTACAAACATAAGAAAAATATTACAACAATTTTAAACTAATTACACCTACTCTAAGCCCCCTAATAAAATAACAAAGCCCCCCAAAATAAAAAATTCCCTACCCTATTCTAAATTAAAAAAGTTACAAGCTCTTTTACCTTACCAGCCCTGAACAGGGCCCTTTGCGGGGCATGCCCCAAGAATTTCAGCTCTTTTGCCTGTAAAAGAATAAATACAATACCCCCCCCCCCCAACATTACAACCCACCACCCACATACCCCTAATCTAACCCAAACCCCCCTTAAATAAACCTAACACTAAGCCCCTGAAGATCTTCCTACCTTGTCTTCACCATCCAGGTTCACCGATCCGTCCTGAAGAGCTCCTCCGATGTCCTGATCCAAGCCCAAGCGGGGGCTGAAGAGGTCCATGATCCGGTCAAAGTCTTCATCCAAGCGGGGCAGAAGAGGATCTTCCATCCGATTGAAGTCATCATCCAGGCGGCATCTTCTATGGTCTTCCATCCGGAGCGAAGCGGCAGGATCCTGAAGACCTCCAGCGCGGAACATCCATCCGGACCGACGACTGAACGACGAATGACTGTTCCTTTAAGGGACGTCATCCAAGATGGCGTCCCTCGAATTCCGATTGGCTGATAGGATTCTATCAGCCAATCGGAATTAAGGTAGGAATTTTCTGATTGGCTGATGGAATCAGCCAATCAGAATCAAGTTCAATCCGATTGGCTGATCCAATCAGCCAATCAGATAGAGCTCGCATTCGATTGGCTGATCGGAACAGCCAATAGAATGCGAGCTCAATCTGATTGGCTGATTGGATCAGCCAATCGGATTGAACTTGATTCTGATTGGCTGATTCCATCAGCCAATCAGAAAATTCCTACCTTAATTCCGATTGGCTGATAGAATCCTATCAGCCAATCGGAATTCGAGGGACGCCATCTTGGATGACGTCCCTTAAAGGAACAGTCATTCGTCGTTCAGTCGTCGGTCCGGATGGATGTTCCGCGCTGGAGGTCTTCAGGATCCTGCCGCTTCGCTCCGGATGGAAGACCATAGAAGATGCCGTCTGGATGATGACTTCAATCGGATGGAAGATCCTCTTCTGCCCCGCTTGGATGAAGACTTTGACCGGATCATGGACCTCTTCAGCCCCCGCTTGGGCTTGGATCAGGACATCGGAGGAGCTCTTCAGGACGGATCGGTGAACCTGGATGGTGAAGACAAGGTAGGAAGATCTTCAGGGGCTTAGTGTTAGGTTTATTTAAGGGGGGTTTGGGTTAGATTAGGGGTATGTGGGTGGTGGGTTGTAATGTTGGGGGGGGGGTATTGTATTTATTCTTTTACAGGCAAAAGAGCTGAAATTCTTGGGGCATGCCCCGCAAAGGGCCCTGTTCAGGGCTGGTAAGGTAAAAGAGCTTGTAACTTTTTTAATTTAGAATAGGGTAGGGAATTTTTTATTTTGGGGGGCTTTGTTATTTTATTAGGGGGCTTAGAGTAGGTGTAATTAGTTTAAAATTGTTGTAATATTTTTCTTATGTTTGTAAATATTTTTTTATTTTCTGTAACTTAGTTCTTTTTTATTTTTTTGTACTTTAGCTAGTTTATTTAATTGTATTTATTTGTAGGAATTGTGTTTAATTAATTTATTGATAGTGTAGTGTTAGGTTAATTGTAGGTAATTGTAGGTAGTTTATTTAATTATTTTATTGATAGGGTAGTGTTAGGTTTAATTATATCTTAGGTTAGGATTTATTTTACAGGTAAATTTGTTATTATTTTAACTAGGTAACTATTAAATAGTTCTTAACTATTTAATAGCTATTGTACCTGGTTAAAATAATTACAAAGTTGCCTGTAAAATAAATATTAATCCTAAAATAGCTATAATATAATTATAATTTATATTGTAGCTATATTAGGATTTATTTTACAGGTAAGTATTTAGCTTTAAATAGGAATCATTTATTTAATAAGAGTTAATTTATTTCGTTAGATAAAAATTATATTTAACTTAGGGGGGTGTTAGTGTTAGGGTTAGACTTAGCTTTAGGGGTTAATCAATTTATTAGAATAGCGGTGAGCTCCGGTCGGCAGATTAGGGGTTAATAATTGAAGGTAGGTGTCGGCGATGTTAGGGAGGGCAGATTAGGGGTTAATACTATTTATGATAGGGTTAGTGAGGCGGGTTAGGGGTTCATAACTTTATTATAGTAGCGCTCAGGTCCGCTCGGCAGATTAGGGGTTAATAAGTGTAGGCAGGTGTCGGCGACGTTGAGGGGGGCAGATTAGGGGTTAATAAATATAATATAGGGGTCGGCGGGGTTAGGGCAGCAGATTAGGGGTACATAGGGATAACGTAGGTGGCGGCGGTTTACGGAGCGGCAGATTAGGGGTTAAAAAAAATATGCAGGGGTCAGCGATAGCGGGAGCGGCAGATTAGGGGTTAATAAGTGTAAGGTTAGGGGTGTTTAGACTCGGGGTACATGTTAGAGTGTTAGGTGCAGACGTAGGAAGTGTTTCCCCATAGGAAACAATGGGGCTGCGTTAGGAGCTGAACGCTGCTTTTTTGCAGGTGTTAGGTTTTTTTCCAGCTCAAACAGTCCCATTGTTTCCTATGGGAGAATCGTGCACGAGCACGTTTTTGAGGCTGGCCGCGTCCGTAAGCAACTCTGGTATCGAGAGTTGCATTTGCAGTAAAAATGCCCTACGCTCCTTTTTTGGAGCCTAACGCAGCATTTGTTTGAACTCTCGATACCAGAGTTAATTTTATGGTGCGGCCAGAAAAAAGCCCGCGGAGCGTTAACAGCCCTTTTACCGCCGAACTCCAAATCTAGGCCTAATCTTGCTACAATATAACTAATAGTTACATTGTAGCTAGCTTAGGTTTTATTTTTATTTCACAGGTAAGTTTGTATTTATTTTAACTAGGTAGACTAGTTAGTAAATAGTTATTAACTATTTACTAACTATCTAGTTAAAATAAATACAAATTTACCTGTAAAATAAAACCTAACCTAAGTTACACTAACACCTAACATTACACTAAAATTAAATAAATGACATTAATTAAATACAATTAACTAAATTACAAAAAAATAAACACTAAATTACACAAAATAAAAAAGAAATTATCAAATATTTAAACTAATTACACCTAATCGAATAGCCCTATCAAAATAAAAAAGCCCCCCCAAAATAAAAAAAAAACCTAGCCTAAACTAAACTACCAATAGCCCTTAAAAGGGCCTTTTGCGGGGCATTGCCCCAAAGAAATCAGCTCTTTTACCTGTAAAAAAATAAACAAACAACCCCCCAACAGTAAAACCCACCACCCACACAACCAACCCCCCCAAATAAAATCCTATCTAAAAAAACCTAAGCCCCCATTGCCCTGAAAAGGGCATTTGGATGGACATTGCCCTTAAAAGGGCATTTAGCTCTTTTTCGTTGCCCAAATTCCTAATCTAAAAATAAAACCCACCCAATAAACCCTTAATAAAAACAAAATTTATGCTTACCTGATAAATTCCTTTCTCCTGTAGTGTGGTCAGTCCACGGGTCATCATTACTTCTGGGATATTAACTCCTCCCCAACAGGAAGTGCAAGAGGATTCACCCAGCAGAGCTGCTATATAGCTCCTCCCCTCTACGTCACCTCCAGTCATTCGACCAAGGACCAACGAGAAAGGAGAAGCCAAAGGGTGTAGTGGTGACTGGAGTATAATTCAAAAAATTTCTACCTGCCATAAAAAACAGGGCGGGCCGTGGACTGACCACACTACAGGAGAAAGGAATTTATCAGGTAAGCATAAATTTTGTTTTCTCCTGTTAAGTGTGGTCAGTCCACGGGTCATCATTACTTCTGGGATACCAATACCAAAGCTAAAGTACACGGATGACGGGAGGGACAGGCAGGCTCTTTATACGGAAGGAACCACTGCCTGAAGAACCTTTCTCCCAAAAACAGCCTCCGAAGAAGCAAAAGTGTCAAATTTGTAAAATTTGGAAAAAGTATGAAGAGAAGACCAAGTTGCAGCCTTGCAAATCTGTTCAACAGAAGCCTCATTCTTAAAGGCCCAAGTGGAAGCCACAGCTCTAGTAGAATGTGCTGTAATTCTTTCAGGAGGCTGCTGTCCAGCAGTCTCATAGGCTAACCTTATTATGCTGCGAAGCCAAAAAGAGAGAGAGGTAGCCGAAGCTTTTTGACCTCTCCTCTGACCAGAATAAACGACAAACAGGGAAGACGTTTGTCGAAAATCCTTAGTTGCCTGTAGATAAAATTTCAGGGCACGGACTACATCTAGATTGTGTAGCAGACGTTCCTTCTTCGAAGAAGGATTAGGACACAAAGATGGAACCACAATCTCTTGATTGATATTCCTGTTAGTGACCACCTTAGGTAGGAACCCAGGTTTAGTACGCAGAACTACCTTGTCTGAATGAAAAATCAGATAAGGAGAATCACAATGTAAGGCAGATAACTCAGAGACTCTTCGAGCCGAGGAAATCGCCATTAAAAACAGAACTTTCCAAGATAACAGCTTGATATCAATGGAATGAAGGGGTTCAAACGGAACACCCTGTAAAACATTAAGAACTAAGTTCAAACTCCATGGTGGAGCAACAGTTTTAAACACAGGCTTGATCCTAGCTAAAGCCTGACAAAAAGCTTGAACGTCCGGAACTTCTGACAGACGTTTGTGTAAAAGAATGGACAGAGCTGAAATCTGTCCCTTTAAGGAACTAGCGGATAAACCCTTTTCTAAACCTTCTTGTAGAAAAGACAATATCCTCGGAATCCTAACCTTACTCCATGAGTAACTCTTGGATTCGCACCAATATAAGTATTTGCGCCATATCTTATGGTAAATCTTTCTGGTAACAGGCTTTCTAGCCTGTATTAAGGTATCAATAACTGACTCAGAAAAAACACGTTTTGATAAAATCAAGCGTTCAATTTCCAAGCAGTCAGCTTCAGAGAAATTAGATTTTGATGTTTGAAAAGACCCTGGATCAGAAGGTCCTGTTTCAGAGGTAGAGACCAAGGTGGACAGGATGACATGTCTACTAGATCTGCATACCAAGTCCTGCGTGGCCATGCAGGCGCTATTAGAATCACGGATGCTCTCTCCTGTTTGATTCTGGCAATCAATCGAGGAAGCATCGGGAAGGGTGGAAACACATAAGCCATCCCGAAGGTCCAAGGTGCTGTCAAAGCATCTATCAGAACCGCTCCTGGATCCCTGGATCTGGACCCGTAACGAGGAAGCTTGGCGTTCTGTCGAGACGCCATGAGATCTATCTCTGGCTTGCCCCAACGTCGAAGTATTTGGGCAAAGACCTCCGGATGAAATTCCCACTCCCCCGGATGAAAAGTCTGACGACTTAGGAAATCCGCCTCCCAGTTCTCCACTCCCGGGATGTGGATTGCTGACAGGTGGCAAGAGTGAGACTCTGCCCAGCGAATTATCTTTGATACTTCCATCATTGCTAGGGAGCTTCTTGTCCCTCCCTGATGGTTGATGTAAGCTACAGTCGTGATGTTGTCCGACTGAAACCTGATGAACCCCCGAGTTGTTAACTGGGGCCAAGCCAGAAGGGCATTGAAAACTGCTCTCAATTCCAGAATGTTTATTGGTAGGAGACTCTCCTCCTGATTCCATTGTCCCTGAGCCTTCAGAGAATTCCAGACAGCGCCCCAACCTAGTAGGCTGGCGTCTGTTGTTACAATTGTCCAGTCTGGCCTGCTGAATGGCATCCCCCTGGACAGATGTGGCCGAGAAAGCCACCATAGAAGAGAATTTCTGGTCTCTTGATCCAGATTCAGAGTAGGGGACAAGTCTGAGTAATCCCCATTCCACTGACTTAGCATGCACAATTGCAGCGGTCTGAGATGTAGGCGTGCAAAAGGTACTATGTCCATTGCCGCTACCATTAAGCCGATCACCTCCATGCATTGAGCTACTGACGGGTGTTGAATGGAATGAAGGACACGGCATGCATTTTGAAGCTTTGTTAACCTGTCTTCTGTCAGGTAAATCTTCATTTCTACAGAATCTATAAGAGTCCCTAAGAAGGGAACTCTTGTGAGTGGAAAGAGAGAACTCTTCTTTTCGTTAACCTTCCATCCATGCGACCTTAGAAATGCCAGTACTAACTCTGTATGAGACTTGGCAGTTTGAAAGCTTGAAGCTTGTATCAGAATGTCGTCTAGGTACGGAGCTACCGAAATTCCTCGCGGTCTTAGTACCGCCAGAAGAGCACCCAGAACCTTTGTGAAGATTCTTGGAGCCGTAGCCAATCCGAATGGAAGAGCTACAAACTGGTAATGCCTGTCTAGAAAGGCAAACCTTAGTTACCGGTAATGATCTTTGTGAATCGGTATGTGACCCTTTTGGATCATGGGTAAAATTGTCCGAATAGTTTCCATTTTGAACGATGGAACTCTTAGGAATTTGTTTAGGATCTTTAAATCCAAGATTGGCCTGAAAGTTCCCTCTTTTTTGGGAACCACAAACAGATTTGAGTAAAAACCTTGTCCTTGTTCCGACCGCGGAACCGGATGGATCACTCCCATTAATAAAAGATCTTGTACGCAGCGTAGAAACGCCTCTTTCTTTATTTGGTTTGTTGACAACCTTGACAGATGAAATCTCCCTCTTGGGGGAGAGGATTTGAAGTCCAGAAGGTATCCCTGAGATATGATCTCTAACGCCCAGGGATCCTGGACATCTCTTGCCCAAGCCTGGGCGAAGAGAGAAAGTCTGCCCCCCACTAGATCCGTTCCCGGATTGGGGGCCCTCAATTCATGCTGTCTTAGGGGCAGCAGCAGGTTTCCTGGCCTGCTTGCCCTTGTTCCAGGACTGGTTAGGTCTCCAGCCTTGTCTGTAGCGAGCAACAGCTCCTTCCTGTTTTGGTGCAGAGGAAGTTGATGCTGCTCCTGCTTTGAAATTACGAAAGGAACGAAAATTAGACTGTCTAGCCTTAGGTTTGGCTCTGTCTTGAGGCAGGGCATGGCCTTTACCTCCTGTAATGTCAACGATAATTTCTTTCAACCCGGGCCCGAATAAGGTCTGCCCTTTGAAAGGTATATTAAGCAATTTAGATTTAGAAGTAACGTCAGCTGACCAGGATTTTAGCCACAGTGCTCTGCGCGCCTGAATGGCGAATCCGGAATTCTTAGCCGTAAGTTTAGTTAAATGTACTACGGCATCCGAAATAAATGAGTTAGCTAACTTAAGGGCTTTAAGCTTGTGTGTAATCTCATCTAATGGAGCTGATTCAAGTGTCTCTTCCAGAGACTCAAACCAAAATGCTGCTGCAGCCGTGACAGGCGCAATGCATGCAAGAGGTTGCAATATAAAACCTTGTTGAACAAACATTTTCTTAAGGTAACCCTCTAACTTTTTATCCATTGGATCTGAAAAGGCACAGCTATCCTCCACCGGGATAGTGGTACGCTTAGCTAAAGTAGAAACTGCTCCCTCCACCTTAGGGACCGTTTGCCATAAGTCCCGTGTGGTGGCGTCTATTGGAAACATCTTTCTAAATATCGGAGGGGGTGAGAACGGCACACCGGGTCTATCCCACTCCTTAGTAACAATTTCAGTAAGTCTCTTAGGTATAGGAAAAACGTCAGTACTCGACGGTACCGCAAAATATTTATCCAACCTACACATTTTCTCTGGTATTGCAACTGTGTTACAATCATTCAGAGCCGCTAACACCTCCCCTAGTAATACACGGAGGTTTTCCAGCTTAAATTTAAAATTTGAAATGTCTGAATCCAGTTTGTTTGGATCAGAACCGTCACCCGCAGAATGAAGCTCTCCGTCCTCATGTTCTGCAAATTGTGACGCAGTGTCTGACATGGCCCTAATATTATCAGCGCACTCTGTTCTCACCCCAGAGTGATCACGCTTACCTCTTAGTTCTGGTAATTTAGCCAAAACTTCAGTCATAACAGTAGCCATATCCTGTAATGTGATTTGTAATGGCCGCCCAGATGTACTTGGCGCTACAATATCACGCACCTCCCGAGCGGGAGATGCAGGTACTGACACGTGAGGCGAGTTAGTCGGCATAACTCTCCCCTCGTTGTTTGGTGAAATATGTTCAATTTTACAGATTGACTTTTATTTAAAGTAGCATCAATGCAGTTAGTACATAAATTACTATTGGGCTCCACTTTGGCTTTAGCACATATAGTACAGATATCTTCCTCTGAATCAGACATGTTTAACACACTAGCAAATAAACTAGCAACTTGGAAATACTTTTCAAGTAATTTACTATAATATGAAAACGTACTGTGCCTATAAGAAGCACAGAAAAAGTTATGACAGTTGAAAATTAATAAACTGAAAAGTTATAGCATCAAATCTTTGTAAAAACACAATTTTAGCAAAGGATTGCTCCCATTAGCAAAGGATAACTAACCCTGATAGCAGAAAAAAAATACAGAAATAAACTTTTTTTTTATCACAGTCAACTACAATCTCACAGCTCTGCTGTGAGTGATTACCTCCCTCAAAACAAGTTTTGAAGACCCCTGAGTTCTGTAGAGATGAACCGGATCATGCAGGGAAGACAATGAACTTCTGACTGAATTTTTTGATGCGTAGCAAAAGCGCCAAAAAAGGCTCCTCCCCCTCACACACAACAGTGAGAGAGATCAGTAAACTGTCATAAATTAAATAAAACGACTGCCAAGTGGAAAAAAATAGTGCCCAAAACATTTTTTCACCCAGTATCTCAGAAAGTTAAACGATTTTACATGCCAGCAAAAAACGTTTAACATTAAATAAATTAAGTGTTATTAAAAAGCCTGTTGCTAGTCCCTGCAAATTAGGCTAAAGTCTTATGCATACAGTATAATTCCAGTGAAGTGCCATTCCCCAGAATACTGAAGTGTAAAATATACATACATGACAGCCTGATACCAGTTGCTGCTACTGCATTTAAGGCTGAGTTTACATTACATCGGTATGGCAGAATTTTCTCATCAATTCCATTGTCAGAAAATAATAAGCTGTTACATACCTCTTTGCAGATTAATCTGCCCGCTGTCCCCTGATCTGAAGTTTACCTCTCCTCAGATGGCCGAGAAACAGCAATATGATCTTAACTACGCCGGCTAAAATCATAGAAAAAACTCAGGTAGATTCTTCTTCAAACTCTACCAGAGAAGGAATAACACACTCCGGTGCTATTATAAAATAACAAACTTTTGATTGAAGGTATGAAACTAAGTATAATCACCACAGTCCTCTCACACATCCTATCTATTCGTTGGGTGCAAGAGAATGACTGGAGGTGACGTAGAGGGGAGGAGCTATATAGCAGCTCTGCTGGGTGAATCCTCTTGCACTTCCTGTTGGGGAGGAGTTAATATCCCAGAAGTAATGATGACCCGTGGACTGACCACACTTAACAGGAGAAACCTAACACTAACCCCCAAAGATCCACTTACAGTTTTTGAAGACCGGACATCCATCCTCATCAAGCCGGGAGAAGTCTTCATCCAAGCGGGCAGAAGTCCTCAACGAAGCCGGGAGAAGTCTTCATCCAAGCGGCAAGAAGTCGTCCTCCAGGCGGGGAAAAGTCTTCATCCAGACGGCATCTTCTATCTTCATCCTTCCGACGCGGAGCGGCTCCATCTTTAAGACATCCGGCGCGGAGCATCCTCTTCTTTCGATTCCTCTTGAAGAATGAAGGTTCCTTTAAATTACGTCATCCAAGATGGCGTCCCTTGAATTCCGATTGGATCAGCCAATAGGATTGAAGCTCAATCCTATTGGCTGATTGCATAAGCCAATAGGAATTTTTCACCTTTAATTCCGATTGGCTGATAGAATTCTATCAGTCAATCGGAATTCAAGGGACGCCATCTTGGATGACGTCATTTAAAGGAACCTTCAGTGTACAGCTGGGACCGTATGAAGAGGATGCTCCGTGCCAGATGTCTTGAAGATGGAGCCGCTCCATGTCGGAAGGATGAAGATAGAAGATGCCGTCTGGATGAAGAATTCTGCCCGCTTGGAGGACGACTTCTTGCCGCTTGGATGAAGACTTCTCCCGGCTTCGTTGAGGATGGATGTCCGGTCTTCAAAAACTGTAAGTGGATCTTCGGGGGTTAGTGTAGTTTTTTTTTAATGGTTTATTGGGTGGGTTTTATTTTTAGATTAGGGACTTTAGGCAATGTAAAAGAGCTAAATGCCCTTTTAAGGGCAATGCCCATCCAAATGCCCTTTTCAGAGCAATGAGGAGCTTAGGTTTTTTTGGTAGTTTTTTTTTTGGTGGGTTGGCTGTGTGGGTGGTGGGTTTTACTGTTGGGGGGGGTTGTTTGTATTTTTTTTTACTAGTAAAAGAGCTGATTTCTTTGGGGCAATGCCCCGCAAAAGGTCCTTTTAAGGGCTATTGGCAGTTTAGTGTAGGCTAGGGTTTTTTTTATTTTGGGGGGCTTTTTAATTTTGATACGGCTATTAGATTAGGTATAATTAGTTTAAATATTTGATCATTTCTTTTTTATTTTGTGTAATTTAGTGTTTTGATTTGTTTTAAGTTAGTTGATCATATTTTTTATGTAATTTATTTAATGTTAGTGTAATGTTAGGTGTTAGTGTAACTTAGGTTAGGTTTTATTTTACAGGTAAATTTGTATTTATTTTAACTAGATAGTTAGTAAATAGTTAATAACTATTTACTAACTAGTCTACCTAGTTAAAATAAATACAAACTTAGCTGTGAAATAAAAATAAAACCTAAGATAGCTACAATGCAACAATTAGTTATATTGTAGCTAGCTTAGGGTTTATTTTACAGGCAAGTATTTAGTCTTAAATAGGTATTATTTAGGTAATAATAGTAGGTTTTATTTAGATTTATTTTAATTATATTAAAGCTAGGGGTGTTAGGGTTAGACTTAGGGTTAGGGGTTAATATATTTATTTAGTGTTAGTGATGTGGGAGGCCAGAGGTTTAGGGGTTAATAACTTTAGTATAGTAGCGGCGACATTGGGGGCAGCAGATTAGGGGTTAATAATATTTAACTAGTGTTTACGATGCGGGAGTGTGGCAGTTTAGGGGTTAATATGTTTATTATAGTGGCGGCGATGTCCAGAGCGGCAGATTAGGGGTTAATAAATTTATTTTAGTGTTTGCGATGCGGGAGAGCCTCGGTTTAGGGGTTAATAGGTAGTTTATGGGTGTTAGTGTACTTTGTAGCACTTTAGTTATGAGTTTTATGTTACAGCTTTGTAGCGTAAAACCCATAACTACTGACTTTCAGTTTACGGGATGGATCTTGTAGTTATGGGCTGTACCGCTCACTTTTTGGCTGGACAGGCAAACTCGTAATACCGGCGCTGTGGAAGTCCCATTGAAAAAGGACTTTTTAAAAAGTGCGGTAGTTACGTTGCGTGACGGCCAAAAAAGTGTGCGGTACAGCTATACCTACAAGACTCGTAATAGCAGCGGTAGTGAAAAAGAGCCTTAACGCTGCTTTTT
This sequence comes from Bombina bombina, assembly GCF_027579735.1. Taxonomy (NCBI): domain Eukaryota; kingdom Metazoa; phylum Chordata; class Amphibia; order Anura; family Bombinatoridae; genus Bombina; species Bombina bombina. Next base: position 744,736,773 of record NC_069502.1, on the reverse strand, counting down.
CACTCTACGCACAACTCGTAATCTAGCCGATAGTTAGTAGTTACTATTCTTTTGTAGTTGTGCACAGCAGTTTAATGTTTAAATTGAATAAAAGCCACAAACCTAATAGTATAAATAGTACAAAATGCCTTTAGTATTCATTTTTAAAAGTAAAGAATACTTTGTGACAATAATGGGGATAACTGTGCACAAGTAACATCAAAAACGGTTATCATAATTTTATACTGCAGTGTCACACATAGATGTGAGTCAAAGTACCACCCTTCCTTCCCAACCTATAGGTGGTTTAGTAAGAGGATGTTAGGATATAATAAAGAAAAACAATTTCTCCCTAGAGTATAGTGTGATTTTTTTAACTTTTTCCAAGTCTCCATAAAAAAAAAAAAAAAAAGAAAAGAAAAAAAAATATGTTGATTGGCAGGTCAATAAAGAAATTATTCATTTTAAAGTTAAGTAAATAGCCTACCTAGCTCTAACTGTACTAATATGATTAGAATTAAAATGTAAAAAAAATGACATATCCATAATTTAAGTCTTTGTTTCTCAAACGTGGTCCTCAATTACCCCCAACAAGCCAGCTTTTCATTATAGCTGAACCATTGCATTGGTGAAATAATCAACTTATGGGTGAGAGCAGCTTAGTAACCATTCGTACTGATCAGCTCATTACTTCACCTGTGCTCTAGTTCAGCTATAATGAATACCTGGCCTGTTGGGGGAACTTAAGGACCACGGTTCAGAAAGACTGATATAAGTGATAATCCTTGATTAATCAGATTGTGCTTGTGTATACCAATCTTACCTTAAATGTTCTGTCTTCAGATATAGAAACAAGCAAGTTTTCTTGCCAAGTACAAAACTCAGCTGCAGTCACAGGACCCAAGTGCCCTGATAATTCATATAGTATCTCTTCATGCTGTTGCCATATTATGGGAAAAAAGAACAAACTGTTCAGTAAACGTGTCATAAAGAATTGATAAAAGGGACATATAAGTCAAAATTTAACTTTCATACATTTAAAAAAAAAAAAAAAGTTTCAATATACTCTTATTATGAAATTGACCTCATTCTCTTGGTGTTCTTTGTAAAAAATGTGCTCCTATACATGACATCATATCTAGTAGTGTTCTCCCCTGGACCTTTTTAATGGGAGCAGTACCCAGCTGATTTTACTGACCACTTGGCTAAGATTTTAGATAATATTAAGATAAAATTACCTAATATTAAAATGTTTCAATATTTTTTACACAACTTATCATTAAATAAATCTATATTAAAGTATGCAATTAGTTTGTGCTCGAATAGCAGAAAATGTTATAATATTAGAAAGTATTATACTGTCCCCAACCTCCCCCTCCAAGTAATCGTGTGGAGGGCTCCCACCCCCTTATTAACCACAGTGTAAGGACCCATCCCTCCCTTTGTGTAGTTTAGAGAACCCTCCCCTTCCTCACCCTCCAGCTATGGACCGTCCACCTGCCTCCCTCCTTAACACCCCAAACCACCCAACTCACCACCACAGCAAATACAAACAGTGACATTGTCTGTATCAGCGATATGGCTTAATTTAGTAAGGGAGCACAATTAGCGCTCCCTTACTATATGAAGGCCGATTACTTCTGCCCCTGGCTGCAGTGTCAGTTATCAAAGCTAACAGCAGAGACCACAGCATATGGCAGTGTTGGCCATAGGTACTACATCAACACAGTATGCAAATTACTGTGTGACGCAGTACCTATGTCCATTTGGAGCAAGGAGTTAAAGAGACATTAAACCCAAAATGTATTTTTCGCTCATGATTCAGATAGAGCATTTCATTTTTTTTTTTTTTTAAATATTTATTTATAAACCAACATGAGTACAAAACACAAGATCCGCCACGCAGGGCTTAGTGTGATAGTGTGATAACCTATTACAAAAGAAATTGATGCATTTATCTTAACTAAATAATAATGATAGTACATATCTTTTGTTAATAAATGAATACATATTATACTCAATTAAGGTATTTTCTATTTATTTTATGCATTTAATTGAAAAAAGAGAAGGGGGAAAAGAGAAAAAAAAAAAAAAAAAAAAAAAAAAAAAAAAACAACTATATTCATTCAATTAGTAAACAGTTTACTTCAGAGTCAGTTTCATATTCCTCAATTAAATTATCAAGGAAAGGGAGATATGTATAACCACAATATGGGGAGAGGAGAAGAGGAGAGGGAAGGCGGGAGGAGAGAGAAGGAAAAAGAAGAGAGAAAAAAAAAAAAAAAAAAAAAAGGGGACTTAATTATTACCATGTGCCAAGAATTACCAGTTCTGAGTTCCTGAAGGGATATATCAAAAAGTCAATTTCACTAGGTGGCAGATCTTTAATAAATGGTGACCATTTCAAAAATAATTTTCTGATATCTCGATCATTATTTGGGTCTGTATCTATTTGTTCCAAGATGTATTGCTTTTTTAAAAAATTCTTAGTTTCTGTTATGCTAGGAGGATTTGTCTTTTTCCATTTACTAAAAATGAGATATCTTGCTGCTAAAATAGTTATGTTGATAATTCTCTTTATATTTTCCTCATTCAATTGAAACAGAAAAACTATTATTTCTAGAGATAGTATTATACGGGAAGGAGCTATTATCTTGTTTAACCAAAATTCAATCTTTAACCAGAAATTCCTGATTTTTGGGCAGGCCCATAACATGTGCTGAAGGTCTGCCTTCAGAAGTGAACATTTTGGGCATGACTTAAAGTTACTACTTCCATATCTATGTCCTTTTTCAGGAGTAAAATAGGTCATGTATAACAATTTCAAATGAGATTCTCTCCAGGAAGCGGCGAGAGTGGCACGAGCAGTTTCCAATATTGATTGATAGAACAGTGGGGGATCTAAGGGTTGTTTGATCAATGCACTCCACTTGTTTTGGGTTGTCTCAACATTTTTTGCTCCCTTTACTGATACCAACAATTGGTACCCACATACAATTGAGATGTGTCTCAGTTTGGCAACGGCAAGCCAATTTCCAACTTTATCCAGAGACCAGTTCCATCCATATTTATAGATGAGATTTAGGGCATAGTGTCTTGCCTGGAGGTAAGCGAAAAAAAATTTGTTTGGTATATTAAATTCTAATCTCAGCGTTTCAAATGATTTAACACATCTTCTCTCAAAATCTAAGATCTGACATATGTTGCTGAGGCCTAATATTTTCCATTTTCTGAATACTCCCTCCTGTATACCATCCCCAAACTGTGGGTTACCCAGAAACGGAATATAACGGGAAACATGATACTCTACCTCTAATGTAGTACATATCTTTTTCCATGCCAAAATAGGGTTGTAGATAGATTTTAACTTTTTAATTTGATTCGGAATCTGATTGGGATCATTATGTATCAATGCTGTTAATTTTAAAGGATAAGTTATGTTTTTTTCCAAGTCGTTATCTGTTACATAATTCTTTAAATATACCCAGTCTATAACTATACGAGCTAGAAAAGCTTGATTATATGCTCGTATATCTGGGAGCGCAAGCCCCCCATACTTCAGTGGTAGAGATAATTTTTGAAGAGAGATTCTGGGTTTTCTATTTTGCCATATAAATGATCTAAGAGTAGAATTAAGAAGATCTATGTCTTTCTTTTTGATAAAGAGAGGAATATTCTGTATCATGTATAGAAGTTTAGGTAATAGCATCATTTTATAAGCAGCAATTCGGCCTGATAAAGATAGCGGGAAATTTTGCCAGTTTTTAAGGGATTCTTTAATTTTATTTATTATTGGAGTGAAATTAAGCGAATACCAAGTATCTAGGTCGTAAGAGATATTAATTCCCAGATATCGGAAAGAGTTATGAGCTATGTGGAAAGGAATTTCTGTTGATGAGTCTTTTGTCTGAGTGATCCAGAATAATTCAGATTTTGTATTATTAACCTGATAGCCTGAGAAGGACCCAAATTGTTGTACTATATTTAAGAGTTTAGGTATATTTAATCTTGTATTGGTCATATAAATGAGAACATCATCTGCATATAAAGCAATTTTAGACTCTTTCCTGCCCACCCTTATCCCATCGATTTGATGTCTTATATAAATGGCAAGGGGCTCTATAGCAAGATCAAAGAGGAGGGGGGAGAGAGGGCACCCCTGTCTAGTACCACAATGTAATTCTATATCCTGTGATAAGTTTCCATTGACCAATAATTTTGTGGTAGCAATTCGATAGAGATTGCTAACAAACTTAGTAAAATTTTCTTTCAGTCCAAAATTATTTAAGGTATGAATGAGATGATCGTGGTGGACTGAGTCAAAAGCTTTTTGGGCATCTATTGATATTATTGCCTTATCAGGGGTGTCCTCTCTCTCCCCCCCCTCTCGAAGATGCAGCTCTCTAAAATAGTCGATAAGAAGGAACAGTTCACGTATTTTTGAGGCAGAGTTTCTGCTCTGTATGAACCCAGCTTGATCTGTATGGATAATAGGAGGTAATATGGTTTGGAGTCTATGGGCTAATATTGAGGTTAAGATTTTATAGTCGGTGTTGAGTAATGCTATAGGTCTATATGATTCCTCTTTTGTTGGGTCCTTCCCAGGCTTCAGTACCAAGGTAGTATAAGATGCAGAAAAACCATGTGTTGGATCCTTTCCTTCTATATATAAATAATTAAATAGAGTAGTTAAATATGGTGTGATAGTATTATTTAGAGCTTGGTAAAATTCGTTCGGTAGTGCGTCTGGGCCTGGGGCTTTATTGTATGGCAATTTTGAAATTACTCTAGATACTTCTATTTCAGTAATTGGGGCATAGAGATCCTGTAGGTTCTCATGATGTAATGTGGGGAAAGTAATTTCGTTCCAAAATTGATCACGTGTCTGTATATTAGACTTTCTTAAAGAGTATAGATCAGAATAATATTTAAAGAATAATTGTGTAAGTTCTTCAGTCGTATTGACTGTTTGTGCTCCCGTGTTTATATACTCTATCAATTGGGATCCTCTTTCAATTTTGAGAAGTTTAGCTAGCAATTTACCCGTTTTATTGCCAAATCGATATAACTTTGCCTGAACCCTGGCATCTTTCTGTGTTGTTTTGTAAAGCAAGAATGAGTCTCTATTTTGTAGAGCTGAGGTATATTTGGCCCAGCTTTGAAAGGAATTTAAAATTAAATGAAGATTATATGCGTTAGAAACTGCTCTTGCCAGCTCCCCCTCTCTTTGCTTAAGTTTTTTAGTTCTATTTACATTATATGCTATAATTTCCCCTCTTAACACTGCTTTAGCCGTCTCCCAGAATAGGAGAGGGCGTGAGATGTAGTCGCGGTTCAATAAAGCATAATCTTTAAATTTGGCTTCCAACCAGTTTTTAAATTTAAGATCTGTAGCAAGGAATGTTGGAAAAAAAAATCGTCTATTTGTTTGCCCACTATTATATGGTTGAAGATCTAAACAAATTGGGGCATGATCTGAGATAACTATTGGAAGTATTTGAGCCCTCACCTGCGACTTACATAGTCTCTCGTCCACTAAGAGAAGATCTATCCTTGAGAGAGACTTATGTGCCTTTGAAAGGCACGTATACTCTCGAGAATCAGGATTTTGGAGTCTCCATATATCACAAACTTTTAGGTTAAGCATTATTCTAGAGAAGAGTTTTGATTCTAATTTATCTCTTTTGGTTCTTTTTAACGCACGATCCTGTCTTAGCCTGTCCAGCAGGCATTTAGGGGTCATATTGAAGTCTCCACCCAATATCAGATATCCCTCAGCACATGTCATGAGCCTGTTTTGTAGTACTTCCCAAAAGGGTACATTAAAAACATTTGGGGCATAGATGTTACAGAGTGTATATAACGTGTTATCTATTTTAATTTTTAAAATTATGTATCTCCCTTCGGTATCTTTTTCTGTTTGTATTACCTGGTACTTAACATTTTTGCTTATTAAGACAACAACTCCCCCTTTCCTCCTAGTACTTGGAGAGAAAAAAACCTCTTGGACCCATGTAGATTTAAGCTTGAGGACCTCTTCAGTTTTCAAATGTGTTTCTTGTAGGAGTGCAATAGAGGTATTAATTCTCTTCAAGTAGGTTAATATGGTTTTTCTTTTAATGGGGGACGTGAGGCCACCTATATTCCATGAAGTGACTTTAATTCTACTTGGCATGTTCATTATTTGTTAAACATATAAAGAAAAAAAAAAAAAAAAAAAAAAAGGGGAAAAAAGGAGGGGTTAGAGGGAGGGAGGGACCGTGTTTGAGAGAGCTGAACCTTTCAATTCTCTCATTACCCTTCTTGGAAGAGTCCATGTTTATATTCAGTAAGAGATTAAATTTACTATAATATCCCTATAGGCTATAATCTATTAATCTGAGGGAAATTTTTGAGCGTAAAATTTTCCAGCTTCCGCTGGAGTATCAAAAACAATTGATTGATTTTCTATGAATACCTTAAGTTTAGCAGGGTACAATATATTAGCCCTTATTCCCTGCTGGATAAACTTTGTGCACATTGGAGTAATTTCTCGTCTTTTATTGACTGTCTCCATTGAATAGTCTTGAAAAAATAAAATTTTCGCTTCCGCTAGAAATATGGGCTGACATTTATGATAAGATTGCAAAAATGTAAGCTTGTCCTGATAATTTAAAAATTTAACAATAATTGGTCTGGGTCTGGTATTTTTGGAAGAATAAGGAGGGCCAATTCTATGTATTCTTTCAATAAATGATTTAGGGAAGTTATCTGTAATTTTTAGGAGCTGTGGGAGTGTTACCATAAGTAGTTTGAATAGATCTTCATATTGTCTGTCTTCGGGGACACCTATTATTCTAAGATTATTTCTACGTGCCCGATTCTCTAGGTCTTCTATTTTCGTTTGTAATTTTAAGATGGTATTACTTGAGGTTTCGGTTTTGGCATTATACTCAATCATGTTATCCTCAAGGTCAGATATCCTCTGTTCTGCCTCCGTAAGCCTACTTGCAAATTGTCTGACTTCTGATGTTAGATGGATTATATCTGCTTTAATCTCGTTTCTTAAGATTTCGAATTTAGGTGAAAGAACTTCTGATATTCTTTGAACTAAGGATTGAATATCTATAGGTTCAGATAATGTTTGAGTGTTACTTGTGTGTGATTGTGATTCAACGGTAGGGTCTACGGAAACCTTATTCCGTTTATCTCTTGGTTTAGCCGCCATTGGGGAAGGTGTATTTTTGGAGTGAGGGTGTATAAATTTATCCATGTGATTGTGTTCCTGTAATAGTGCAGGATGTGTCAGTAATCAGTGAGAAGGAGGATAAGAGAGAGAAAAAAAAAAAAAAAAAAATTATTTTCCCTTTTCTTTTCCCCTCTCCAATCCCCCCTCTACCTCTTTTTGTGAGTCTATTCCTCTTCTCTACTTATGAGGGATAGAGGGGAAGAGTGTAGGGTGTGAGGTGTGTGGGATGTGAAAAAATCAACAATCGTGAGGAAGTGCATTAGTGTAGGGGCGGTGGAAATAAAATAAAACAGTGTGGAATAAAAATCAGTGTTTGCAGTTATCTCTGTTGTGTATTCTTTATCCTTAATTTAAGAGTTTTACCTCTGTAGCTAAATTAAATCTTAATGGCCCTTTCGAAAATGGAGGATAGCTATATGCTATTGTATATAAGAATTAGATATATTCAATTTATATTGCTTTCCAATAATATTTGTATAAACAGGGGCATTATTTCAGTAGTTTGTGATCTTTTTAAAGAAGCAGAACCGTCTTCCTGGAGACCTTTTTGTTTATCCCATAGGGACACAGGATACAATCCTGAAGTTTATAATTTTGTATAGTGTCAGGATTTACCCTTATATAAAATTCCAAAAAAAGAAAGAAAAAAAGAAAAAAAAAAAAAAAAAAAAAAAAAAATATTCAATTGCTTTTTGATAGCAGGGCTACAACTATCTTATTTTGTGAACCTTGCCCTTGCAAGAAGTACCAATTACAGTCCTAGCAGTTATTTTTCGAACAATATCAAAAATTATATTGATGTGAGACCTTAGTTCTAAAAAAAAATTTTTAACTTGTAATTTTTATCTCTTACTTCGCCTGCTAGTAACTTATAATTTATTCATGCAAGCAAATAGAGTTCCTTGGCCTTTTGCACTTAAACCACGGTATGTTAAAGAAAAAGGCAGGGTTTATGCATATAGAGATATCTAGCCTTTATAGTCAACCTTATTTGTATTGGAGACCTTTTATGTTAACCATGCTATATAATTTAAGGCAAGAATTTGCACTCAGGGGATACAACGAGATATGTAGCAGTATATGATAGGTAATTGTTAATATATAGTTGTTTCTATTATATTCCCTCTATTTTTACCAGACTTAGAATTACTTTTTAGACTTGCTTTTACAAGAATACAGAGATAATATCATCAGTTTTGTGCATATCAAATTTTTTGTGCATACATGAAGAGTCCAATGAATTTTGGAAGGAAAATAATGAAAATAGCAGCAACATAATTAGCTACTTTACCAGTTCCAGCTCTTAACTGCAGATAGTTTGTAGTAAGATCAGGCTCTTCTTAGCAAACTGTTCCCCCTGCGCATCACCGGTGTAGGGGGGAGCGTGCTTCGGGGTGTGTGACAGTAATAGCCTCCTTAATATTATGTTTGAGGCTTTCTGTAGTATGTACCATGGGGAGCGTTGGTCGTCAAAACGAGATCCATACAGGCTACAGCTGTCCTCACCCCTCTCGCAGCATCGGTGGGAGGGGTCACATAGAGGGACAGCAAACACAGCCTGTCAGGTATTAGAGATCGCTGGGCTCTCCCCCTTCTATACGAGTAGGCTACCGGAGCCGAAATGGGAGCAGAGTCCTGGAAGAGATACACACCCCGGGGTTCGTCTGCGGCAGGTAGTGAAGAAGAAGCCGATACACGCCAGGATCGTGTCACAGTGGCTGTCAGGTAAGAGCGTCCAGTCCGGCCAAGTCTCAGGAACTCCTTCCTGCCTTAATACAGAGCACTTGGATCCATCTGAGATATTCCCAGAGGGCGGATTAAACTGTGCAGGAGGGCAGAGCCCGATAGGCAGAAACAGGGCGTCTCTCAACAGGTGTACCAGCAAGTAAGTAGAAAGACAGCTTTTTGTAGTAGGCTTTCAGCGTGCACAGAAACCTTCAGTTGTTTGCTTATCTCACTGAGCATTTACTTTAGGGGAAATGTTTAATGCCGAAATGGGAACAGAGCCCTGCAAGAGATACACATCCCGGGGTTCGTCTGCGGCAGGTAGTGTAGAAGAAGCCGGTGCACGCCAGGATCGTGTCACAGTGGCTGTCAGGTAAGAGCGTCCAGTCCGGCCGAGTCTCAGGAACTCCCTCCTGCCTCAATACAGGGCACTTGGGTCTATCTGAGATGTTCTCGGAGAACGGGTTGAACTGTGCAGGAGGGCAGAGCCCGATAGGCAGGAACAAGGCGTCTCTCAACAGGTGCACCAGCAGGTAGGTAAAAAGGCAGCTTTTTGTAGTAGGTTTTCAGCGTGCACAGAAACCTTCAATTGTTTGCTTATCTCACTGAACATTTACTTTAAGGGAATTGTTTAATGCCAAATGACAAAGAAACTTCCAATTGCTGCAGCATGCAGTTATAGTGCAATGTCTTGGCACTAGAAGAATTCCAGCAGCGGTATGTTTCACGCTGGACAAGCCATCCAGGGTTAGTGGTTTAGGCGGGAGTAACTCGCCAAGAGCTTGTAGGGTGGATAGATCAGCACAGGTGCAGCGTGTGTCCTCACACCTGGACTCCTCCCCCGGAACTCTCGAGAGCCTAGAGCATTTCATTTTAAACAACTTTCCAATTTACTTCTATTATCAGATTTGCTTTATTATATTGGTATAGGTGCAGCAATGCATTGCTGTGAGCTAGATGAATGTATCATGCGAGCCAATGACAAAAGGCATATAAGGAAGTGCAGCCACCAATCAACAGCTAGCTCCCAATAGTGCACTGCTGCTCTTGAGCCTACCTATGTATGCTTTTCAACAGAAGATGTCAAGTGAACTAAGCAAATTTGACAAATTGGAAAGATGTTTAAAATGATATGCTCTATCTGAAACACAAGAAAAGTTGGTTTTCATGTCCCTTTAAATGTTTCTCTTTCATAGGGAATATTTCTGAGTAAAATGTCTTTTTAAGCAAACTTGACCTTCTTCTATCATGAGTCAGTGAACTTCGGTTAAGGTCATCAATATACTCCTAATGTCATATTTTAAATTACTTAATATGTCACAACATTTATTAAAGACCTTCTGTTATTTTGAATATTATTCATGGATGGTTGAAATATTGGTTTAATTTGAAAAATGTCTTACCTCTTTATGGAGAATGAATATTTTATTTCCAGCACATGCTAACACCATCTTGCCATCAGGACTGAATGCTAAATGGAATACCTCTCCTAGAAGTGTACCAATGACAGTACCTCGAGGGAGGAGTCCTGTAAATATTTGGAAAGAACAAAATATTTACGGTTTAATGCAAAGACATCAACATATTATCTTACACCCTAACATATATAACATAGTTTAGTTCCACAGATATTGAAAGGTCAAAAAGGAAATTTATGCTTACCTGATAAATGTATTTATTTTACGATATGACGAGTCCACGGATTTCATCCTTACTTATGGGATATTGCCTCCTGGTCAGCAGGAAGAAGCAAAGAGCTCCACAGCAGAGCTGTATATATAGCTCCTCCCTTCCCTCCCACTCCAGTCATTCGACCGAAGTTAGGAAGAGAAAGGAAAAGCCAAGGAGCAGAGGTGACTGAAGTTTAACAAAAATAAACACCTGTCTCTAGAAAAAAACGACAGGGTGGGCCGTGGACTCGTCATATTGTAAAAGAAATAAATTTATCAGTAAGCATAAATTTCCTTTTCTTTTACAAGATATGACAAGTCCACGGATTTCATCCTTACTTATGGGATACAATACCAAAGCTATAGGAAGGAGAGCAAATGGCGGAAACATATAAGCTAGGTTGAACGACCAAGGCACTGCTAAAGCATCTATCAGTTCGGCCTGAGGATCCCTGGACCTGGATCCGTATCTTGGAAGCTTGGCATTCTGACGAGATGCCATAAGATCCAGCTCCGGTCTGCCCCATCTGAGAATCAGGGTGGCAAAGACCTCCGGATGGAGTTCCCATTCCCCAGATGAAACGTCTGTCTGCTCAAAAAATCCGCCTCCCAGCTGTCCACTCCTGGGATGTAGATTGCTGACAGATAACAAGAGTGGGTCTCCGCACACCGAATTATCTTGGATACTTCGGTCATTGCTAAGGAACTCCTTGTTCCTCCCTGATGATTGATGTAAGCCACAGTCGTGATGTTGTCCGACTGAAAGCTGATGAATCTTGCCGAAGCCAACTGAGGCCAAGCCTGAAGTGCATTGAATATTGCTCTCAATTCCAGAATATTGATTGGAAGTAGAGACTCCAACCGAGTCCACGCACCCTGAGCCTTCAGGGAATTCCAGACTGTGCCCCATCCCAGTAGACTGGCGTCCGTTGTCACTATCGCCCATGAGGGTCTGCGGAAGCACGTCTCTTGGGACAGATGATCCGGTGACAACCACCAAAGAAGAAAGTCCCTTGTCTCCTGATCCAGATCTATCTGAGGAGACAAGTTTGCATAATCTCCATTCCACTGTCTGAGAATGCTCAGTTGTAGAGGTCTAAGATGAAAACGAGCAAACGGAATGATGTCCATTGCCGCCACCATCAATCCAATTAACTCCATGCACTGAGCCACTGATGGCCGAGGATTGGACTGAAGGGCTCGGCATGTATTCAGAATCTTTAACTTTCGGACCTCCGTCAAAAAGATTTTCATGGATATACAAATCTATTAGAGTCCCCGGAAAAGGAACCCTTGTCCGTGGAATTAGTGAACTCTTTTCTAGATTCACTTTCCACCCGTGAGTCCTTAGAAAGGATAGAAAAATGTCGGTATGAGACTTTGTCAGCTGATAAGACGACGCCTGGATCAGAATATCGTCCAGATAAGGCGCCACTGCAATGCCCCGCGGTCTAAGAACCGCCAGCAGAGACCCTAGAACCTTCGTAAAGATTCTGGGTGCTGTGGCCAGCCCGAAGGGAAGGGCCACAAACTGAAAGTGCTTGTCCAGAAAGGGAAACCTCAGGAACTGGTGATGATCTCTGAGGATAGGAATATGCAGATATGCATCCTTTAAGTCCATGGTAGTCATATATTGACCCTCCTGGATCAATGGGAGAATTGTCCGGATAGTCTCCATCTTGAAGGATGAAACTCTGAGAAACTTGTTTAGACTCTTGAGATCTAAAATGGGTCGGAACGTTCCCTCTTTTTTGAGAACCACAAAAAGATTTGAGTAAAACCCCTGTCCCTGTTCCTGTATTGGAACGGGGCAAATTACTCCCATAGTGGAGAGGTCTTTTACACAACGTAAGAACGCCTCTCTTTTTATCTTGTCTCCAGACAATCGTGAAAGGAGAAACCTTCCCCTTGGAATGGAATTTTTGAACTCCAGCTGATATCCCTGAGACACGATTTCCAGTGTCCATGGATCCTGAACGTCTCTTACCCTAGCCTGAACAAAGAGAGAAAGTCTGCCCCCGACTAGATCCGGTCCCGGATCGGGGGCCGCCCCTTCATGCTGTCTTGGGAGCAGCAGCGGGCTTCTTGGGTTGTTTACCCTTGTTCCAAACCTGGTTAGGTCTCCAGGTGGCTTTGGCTTGAGAAAAGTTCCCTTCCTGTTTAGTGGCAGAGGAAGGGGTGACTCCCTTGAAACTACGAAAAGAACGAAAATTACTCTGTCGTCCCCTTAGCTTAGATGTCTTATCCTGAGGGAGTAGATGACCCTTACCTCCCGTAATATCAGAAATGATTTCTTTCAGATCAGGACCGAATAGTGTCTTTCCCTTAAAGGGAATAGCTAAAAGCTTGGACTTAGAGGACACATCCGCCGACCAAGACTTTAACCATAAGGCTCTACGAGCCAAAATAGAAAATCCGGCATTCTTAGCCGCCAATTTGGCAAACTGAAATGCGGCATCTGTGACAAAAGAATTAGCCAGCTTAATTCTGTCCATTATTTCCTCTAAAGAAGTCTCAGTCTTAAGAGACTCCTCTAAGGCATCAAACCAAAAGGCGGCCGCAGCTGTGACTGGTACAATGCAGGCCGTCGGTTGTAATAAATATCCCTGGTGCACAAAAAGTTTCTTAAGAAGACCCTCCAGCTTTTTATCCATAGGGTCTTTGAATGCACAACTGTCCTCAATAGGAATAGTCGTACGTTTAGCCAGGGTAGAAATAGCTCCCTCCACCTTGGGGATCGTTTGCCAAGAGTCCCGAACGGTGTCAGCTATAGGGTACATCTTCCTAAAAATAGGGGAGGGAGAGAAAGGGATACCCGGTCTTTCCCATTCCCGTGTAACAATTTCCATCATTCTTTTAGGAACCAGAAAAACATCAGAGTAAGAAGGAATTTCTAAGTATTTATCCATCTTGCACAATTTCTCTGGAGGAACCACAAAAGAATCACAGTCGTCCAGAGTCATCAAAACCTCCCACAGTAACAGACGGAGATGTTCAAGTTTAAATCTGAAGGACATGACGTCCAAATCTGTATGGGGTAAAACACTTGCTGAGTCAGACAGTTCCCCTTCAGAAAGGGTCTCCTTACCCCCCAATTCAGATCCCTGGGAAGGTATATCAGAGATAGCCATCAAGGCCTCAGACGTCGTAGGAACCATATGATTTTCTGTCCTGCTGCGTTTGTCCTGTAATATTGGCAACTTAGATAACACTTCTGAGAGTGTAGATGACATAACTGCAGCCATATCCTGCAAAGTCAAAGAAGCAGACGCCGATGAAGAACATGGCGTTGCTTGAGCGGGCGTTAAAGGCTGTGACGATTGGGAAGAAAGTTGCGGCATACCCTGAATATCATCACCAGTCTGAGCATCTTCCTTAGACATATCTTTATTAAAAAATATCTTTTCTTTACATTTTAAGGCTCTCCCCACACAAGTGTCACAAAGTGTAACAGGAGGTTCCACAATGGCATCTAAGCACATGAGACATGTACTTTGCTCCATGTCCTCCATAGTAACAGATGCAAGGTACAAGCTTATTCAAGCCCCTTCTAATCAACAGAACTATTAGCGTAGCATATAATAGTATAATGTGCCTTTAAATAGTTAACGTCTAAATATTAATAGTGTACTGTGCCTTTAATAATAATTTTATTAAGCCCCAAACAGAATTAAAAAATAGCAGTAGTTAGGTGCGGATCAAATATAGACGTGCACCTCACATGGGCCCCGTTTGAAACAAAAAAAATAAAACTCCAGTCACCCTGCCACAGCTCCGCTGCGGCTCCTACCTGCCTCCGTGTGACAACCGATCTCCGATCAGCGTGCCTAGGGACTTTAGTAGCACTCGTGACAAACGTACTTAGGAGCTGCACAAGTACACTTTCAATGTTCACCGGGCCTTAACTGATACGCAACAGCGCTAGCAAAGCGCGCAAATTCAGTCCCGCCCATCGTGGGTGTCAACAAACACGAAACCCGGGAAAAAAACGGCAAAGGCCTTTAAACACAGTTTTGCCCGCAATGTCTCATAGCCCCAGCGTCAGCCACAAACACCATACAGTTTTGCCCGTTCTCTAATAAAAACTAAACAGAGCAATGCCCGCTATTGTCTACATTTGCGTAGCAAATTACATGTCCCAGCGCTTCTGGCTAAAGTATGCCTGACTGTCTGAAAAAATAAACAATGTGTGGTATGTCTATCTTGATAATGGCATCCAAATATACTGTGTAGGGAGACCCCTTACTAGAGTCCTTAACCCCCAAAACACCATAACAGAGCACAGTCAGTTCTGAGTATCTGCTTCAAGTCCCAGAAATAAAACTGCACCTACCTCCATGATGAATAACAGCATGAAATCACTCACAGTGTCCAGAGGTCCACTATTTCCTCCAGAGGTCCTGTGGATAAGAAAGGGTCTTAGGCAAAATCACTAAGTCCATCTCCAGGCAGCACCAATAGGGGAGGTGCAGTGAGAGTAAAACCCCACCAGTTCCCAGCATATTGGTCTTCCAGAAGTTGCCCGGTATAAAAATAGTACACTTTGGCACCATTTAAAAATAAAAAATTCTTGATTGAAGAATCTAAACTAACACCTCACTTTACCTCTTCCTATCACTAACACAGGCAAAGAGAATTACTGGGGTGGGAGGGAAGGGATGAGCTATATATACAGCTCTGCTGTGGAGCTCTTGCCTCCTCCTGCTGACCAGGAGGCGATATCCCATAAGTAAGGATGAAATCCGTGGACTCGTCATATCTTGCAAAAGAAAGTAAATATTTGTTTTTGTGCATTTGAATGATTATCCAAAAAAAATAATGTAAAGGTTGTTTAACAGCACAAAGAAACTAGCAGAAGTGTATGGACATCATATTTATATGTTAATATGTTAATAAAACCCCTCACTTTCCTGTCTGACATAATTGTTATTTAAAAAGCAATACTTCACAAATACATAGGGGGTGCTTGATGGGTGTTACTTAGGAAACAGAACCAAGAAATGCGAATTACAATAGATATGATTTTGTTTTTATTTTTCTTAGCTCACTGTAGTAGAACTCCACACAAAGGGCTCCATGTACAAAGCAGCGTGAGCTGCTCCGGAGCCCTTGCTGGGCAGGTTCGCACAGTCCCGGTCATTAGACTGCTGCTTCTTACACTCTTTGCCACCTCTGAGGTGGCGAAGAGAAATCCCAGAGAGCAAGCGAGCTCTTGGTGATTGACAGTCCTTCTCTTGCACGAATGAAGATGCAGGCAGCTGCATACTGGCCAGCGAACAAACAAATCCACTGCTGTATGCAGCAAAGGCGTGTGGACAGCTTCTCAAGTTCAGAAGCTGTTCGCACGCCCCTTAATACATGGGGCCCAAAGAGATATAAAATCAGTAAACACAAAAGTGGGCAGAATAAATAAAAACACAGACCAGGGAAAGCATGCTGAAAAAATGGATTTAACCAGAAGCCAAAACAGATTGCATAACCTTTCAGGTACATTTATCATCTGCCAATCAAGCTTTTAGTGCTTTGAAAATGTATGACCTTTACAGAAATTCACAGAGGAGACATCTCCCTTAACTTCCCAATGATTTAAATTTATCTTACAGATTAAGCCTATAATACATTTAGGATAAGCACATTTTACAACTGATAGGAGATGATACAAAAAAGAATGCCTCCAAAAATTTTAGTTTTAGAAAGCAAAGTCCATGCAGAACAACAAGAAGCCTGTCAGCCAGTTTGTCCTGCTGAGATAGATATGAAAGAAGCAAGAACAATCTTCAACCAAACCTCAGCTACATCCAAAGTATGGAGTTTCTTCTAATCAGCTTAAAACTATGGAAAACAAATGTCCTGAGACTGAGAGACATGGAAACAAGAAACCACCTTCAGTAAAAATGATTGTAGTTACCAGACATCTACTTAGTCACAATAAAGATTTAGGAGAATTAAAGTATAGCATCCTTACCTAAGCTCCCATTTAAAAAAGGTAATAAGAGCCAAGCAAAAAAACGATCTTCAACCTAAGGTTCCAGAGGGATGCATCCTACAAAGGTTTGGGAAAGGCAATTATAACAACTATGTAAAACCTATGTAGACAGTTATGACTTATGTAAGGGTCACATATGTGCCATAATTTGAAAAACTGACAAAATTAGGGACTTCTGAACTCACTTAGCTCCAGTAGAGGTCAACAAAGCAGAATCCTGAACTTTCAAGGAACTTTAGGATTCCATCACATAGGAATTTGAGGGTATGATGCAGAGCCAAATAATCCACCAATTCTACATGTGACTGCGTCCATGCAGGGAAATAGTATCCACAACCAGATATGAGAGTCTAGATTTCTTCAAACATTTCATCAAACAAATAAAGGATCTGTGGATATAGGTGCAAAAAGTGGTCTGGCATCAGACCACTACAGGAAGTACAGGAAGAGTCAAAAGGTGTGTCCACAGCCCATCTTATCAGGAACAAGGATGCCTTAGTAATGATGGATTGCCACAACTTTTGCTTTGTCTTGTCTTTTAGGAAGCGCATTATCAGAATTCTATATTGATGTATCTGATTATGATAAATAATGCTATTTAGATTTTCAACCAGGTAGACTGTCTATAGTGACTTAGATAGTCCACCCAACAATTGCTTTTCCCTAGAAGGTAAACTGTTGTGGTGTCAAGGAAATGCTTGCCTACTCCAGAGTCCTTGCTTTCTGACCCAGCTTTGAGCACCTACAGTATGCTTAATGAAAACAACCCATTTTTTACTACCTAGATAATAATGTCTCATCAAAGACAATTGTTAGGACTCGACTCTTTCTGAGACTTTATATATATGTATATGTTATATATATATATAATATATAATATATAATATATATATATATATATATATATATATATATATATATATATATATATATATATAAAAACACACAGAGCACAGAGAAAGTCCTGCACTCACTTGCAAGCTTTCAGCTAAGATAAAAAGCAAAACTGGGTTAGTTACCACATCTGGCCAAATGGGACAAGCCCAGGTACCACGTCAACGTCCCTCCTAAAACCTGGGTCCCTAATACAGCCATACAAATGAAAGCTGTCAATCAAACAAACTGGGAACAAGTCAAGGGTTTACAGACTTATGTAATCACCCTAGAAATATACAAAACACGTAAGGGGACTGCACTCTCAGACTGAACTTGGTACACATACCATGACCCTGCAACATGCTCAGCCCTGGGTGCTCAATAGCACTCTCAGGAAGCTGTGCTGTCACCAGAGTCCCAGGCAGTTAACCCCTGACAAATCTGGGTGCAAGGTCTATGGGGAAAATTACAATATAAATTAATAGAACACACAGAGAAAGTCCAGCACTCACTTGCAAGCTCTCAGCTAAGATTAAAAGCAAAACTGGAGGAGTTAGTTACCGCATCTGACCAAATGGGACAAGCCTAGGTACCACGCCAAGGCCTCTCCCAAAACCTGATCCCTAATACAGATATATATATATATATATATATATATTCTGAAAAGAACAATCAATAGAGGTGAAAAGGCGCTCTGCTAGCCTCAGTCTTTCCGATATATAAAGAGATTTTCTTAGAATAAGACAGTTTTAAAATAGCAAATGTGTGCTGTTGAAATGGATATCTTTTGTAGAAGACTTCTTAGTGTAGTATAATGAAGTAAGGAATTCCTGCTTGCCAACTTAAACCTCAATCATATGAGGTAAGGTATTTGCTCTGCATGGGTAAAGATGATTATGTCTTTTAATCCCTGCGTAGTGACCTTTGGATTTCCTAGACCACTTGTTGTTCCCTTGGTTTGGAAGGAGACAATGAATGTAATGGTAATCCTGGACTCTCTGTTGTTCTTTCATATGTTGATGAGAATCTTTGTCCCCTCAGATGGTTCTCCATGTTATGTTCAATATGTTGTATGTGTGTAATTATTGCCAAAATGGTTGGCAAACAGGTTCATTACAAGAGCGTTGTGACCTCTCAGGCCACCGAGGTTCCAAATCCAAACTCTATGTCCCTGGAAAACACTTTTACAGAAGGAATGTGCCTTTCTTTGCTAAAAGTTAGACAATATTCATCGCCTCCAAAAACAAGCTTTTACTGTGCAGTCATATTGGTGTGGGACAGATCTTTAGTTTGAGAATGCAGGTGAGACGTCTACTCCTTGTACTGAACCACAGGACTGACCAGACAGAACAAATTATAGCTTGAACTCTGAGCACAGAGAAAGTCCAGCACTCACTTAAGAAGCAAAACTGGAATAGTTAGTTACCACATCTGGCCAAATGGGACAAGCCCAGGTACCACGTCAAGGTCTCTCCCAAAACCTGGGTCCCTATTACAGCCATACAAATGGAAGCTCTCAATCAAACAAACTGGGAACAAGTCAAGGGTTTACAGACTTATGTAATCGCCCTAGACATATACAAAACACGGAAGGGGACTGCACTCTCAGATTGGACTTGGTACATATCCTATGACCCTGCAACATGCTCAGCCCTGGGTGCTCAATAGCACTCTCAGGAAGCTGTGCTGTCCCCAGAGTCCCAGGCAGTTAACCACAGACAAGTCTGGGTGCAAGGCTTATGGGGAAAATTAAAAAATAAATTAATAGAACACACAGAGAAAGTCCAGCACTCACTTGCAAGCTCTCAGCTAAGATTAAAAGCAAAACTGGAAGAGTTAGTTAATACATCTGACCAAATGGGACAAGCCCAGGTACCACGTTAAGGTCTCTCCCAAAACCTGGTCCCTAATACAGCTATATATATATATATATATATATATATATATATATATATAAGTGAGTAGGTGTAGATTCATCATATTCATTATTAATACAGCATAACTCTTTCATTTTAAAAGGTGCATTACATTGAGCTACTTGAACAGCGTCATCGGTAGGCATAAAAGTGATTCTTTTATATGTCTATTTAAAAACCAATGTTAACTGTCCAACTAAATATGTATACATATGGAACATTTACATTTTTTACCAACAAGATATCTTACCTCTTAATATAGTTGCTTTGCTCTCATCTAGGTTCCATACAATGACATAATCATGTGATCCTGAACAGGCAAGGCATGGACTAAAACCATGTCTTATTGCAACTGCTGTGATTGGTTGATGATGACCTTTCAAATGGACGGCCTGGAAAATGGAAAATAAAATTAACAAATGAAATATTACATTATATGAAGAACAATGACAAAAGGTCAAGGAATAAGGCAGGTTAGAAACCTTTATCTATTAACACTCTTCTGGTATAGAAAATTCATTGAACTGATCATATAAGTATACATCTGACTACTAGCCAGAGAAATATGATTTTTTTTTTTTGGTTACAATATGACTTGAATCTAATCAACAAGAAATGAAGTAGAAGATATTATAAGATCTAAACAATTACTTTTGCTAATAGCTTCACCTAGAGTAGATAAAATGAAAATCAAGAAATAGCCTAATTCAACCATTAATACCCATATTTAAACCCTAGTGTTAGGGCATAACAGAGAGATTTAAATATCTATTTGCAACTTCAAATAATTATCTATATTATGTCTGATTCTTGATCAACTATAAACAACTACAGCAAGTCTTTATTGTCCCAGTGACAGTCCACAGTTTCAATTAATATTAATACAATAGTTTTAACCACAATTAGGAGAGATATACAACAAACTAAATATAATTTTTGTGTGTACTCATGAATTAAGTACAACCTACCTCTGCAAAAAAATATACTATTCTTAAATTAAGTTAAATTAAAGGGACAGTCTACACCAAAATTGTTATTGTTTAAAAAGATAGATAATGACTTTACTACTAATTCCCCAGCTTTTCACAACCAACATTGTTATATTAATTAACATTTAAACCTCTAAATGTATGCCTGTTCGTAAGCCACTACAGACAGTCTCTTACCACACATTTTATTAGCTTTTTACAAGAGACAGCTAATCCATGTGGGACATATAACATTGTGCTCTCTCCCATGGATTTGTGGATGACAGAGCACTAAATGACTAAAATGCAAGTCAATAGATAATAAATAAATAGCCATTTGATCAGAGAGCTGTCTGCAGAGGCTTAGATACAAGGTAATCACAGAGGTAAACCATATATTAATATAACAATATTGGTTGTGCAAAACTGGGGAATGGGTAATAAAGGGATTATCTATCTTTTTAAACAGTAACAATTTTGGAGTAGACTGTCCCTTTAAAATAACTATTCCAGTCAGTGTCAAGCCTTATTCCATAATCTGCTTCATTGCTGCCAGTGTGGGCACATTACTTTAGATGATATTAACTAGACTCCTGTAAGAAAATACATATTTCCTGACTTGATCCAATGCAAAGTTATTGATTACTTTAGTGTTAGACAGGTGGGAGACAAAGATGATTGAAACAAAAGAGAAAAACCTATCTTTCTGGACACACCCTCTCAGTAGCTGCAGAGGGCAGCTTTCTGATACTCTAGACCACCCTCCTCATGTTCTTCTATATACAGTCACAGTGATCAGATAACACTTGACATCTAATGGAGAGACAGAACAGAGAAAGAACAACTTCACTTGTTGTGATCTGGTTCTTTGTATGGACTCAAATATATAGATCATACTGTGGTCTGTGGGGTATTCTGGGTGTGGACTTATACTGTATGTACAGATCATACTGTTCTTGTCTGATTGATAAAGATGTAACATATAGACTCCAGTTGCCTCTAATTTTGAACTGTTCCAATGGACAGAATACATTATTCACTGCTGAAAATCCTAAAATCTGTAACCAATATTTACAAAGGATACCATTGGTATCATATATATCTTGTTGCAATTGTGTTTTTTCTTGTTTATAGACATTTTCAATTATGTTACATACTGTGTGTGCCCCGTTCTAGCTGATGATTTTTCCTATAATCCTCCAGCAACAATGCTCTCTGGAATATCCTCTCCTAAGCAAACAGAGCTCAGAAAAGTAATCTACATTTTTAATTATTTTTTTCTGTATTCTTTTTTGTTCATCTGTTTCCTCTATTTCTAAATCTCAAAGCTACATGCACTACAGAAGATATAAGCAGACTCATTTACAAAAAAAAAAAACACAGAGAAAGGTTTTCTAATACATAAATATGTAGCCTGCAAAACGGTGGCTATTGAGAGGGATTCTCATGCCAGATATTTCATACACATAGCTTAACTAAACAATATAATATTTCCATTAGTCTAACCTTATGTAACAAACACTCAACTATCTTGATTTGCACAAAGAGTGCTAAACAGAATTTAAAAGATAGGCTTTGGCACGGTCTTATTAGGGGGAACTGTCTGGAATGTCAAACTGAATAAACATGTTAACCCTAAAAAAACTAACAAAATTATGGCTTAGATTAAAATATTATAGGCCAAGGTATATCATATTTTCATATATAAATTTCACAAAGCATAATCTAATATTACACCTTTTCCAAACCACATTTATCCTATTCAAGAACACATAGTTACATTTGGACATTAGAGAAGATTGAACCCTCAGCCATTTGGATCTACTCCCGGTTCATTATGAAAAAATGTACTTATGTGGAAGATGCAAGACTTTTTATTATGCCTGGAAAAAGACTTCAGGTATATTTTACAATGCTCTCAGATATTCCTTACATTTTAAAAAAGAACATTATCTTAATTTGAATTGCTCTTTAGGCTTATCTAAGGACAATGCCTATTAAAGGGACAGTAAACACCTTGTTATTATATAACATTTTTGTTGTTTTGCTATAGAAAAATGCATTGCCGAGGTCTAAACATTTTTAAAACAAATGAATATTTGTTTAATACAATTGGTTATCAAAAGTCAAGCTCCACCTACCACTTGCCCTATTTGGAGGAGCAAATCTGGGCTTGAGTTTGCAGATAACAAGGCTAACCACTATAATAATGATAGTATAAAGTGCATTGTTATGCAATTAGGGAAAGATATGTAACAGGAATAGCCTTGAGAAGTAAGCAGTGTTCATTTAGAGCTCTAAGAATTTGAGCATCCACAATTTTCAGGGCTAAATTGCATGAAAGGGGAGCAAAACAAATAATGAACGTATACAGTAAAGTTATTTTACTATGCAGAACTAAACATTTTATATAAAAATCCCAATGTGTTTACTGTTCCTTTAATCCCTTAATGACCAGCGACGTACCCTTTTATTTAATAGCGCAACTCTCGCCAGTGGCGAGACCCCCCTATTCTAGGAGGCCTGCTTGAGGGAGGTTGTACTATTCCCACACTCTGTTGGCGCCCCTTGTTTATCTTCCATTCTAGACACACTATGTTGGCGCCCCTTGTTTATCTTCCATTCTAGACACCCTGACCCATCGCACCGCGGGACACAAGAGGAGCACGCCAAACACCTGAACACATCACCGTTCACATATTAGGATTGGACACTTATTTTTTACATCACAGCATTTTTTTTTGGGACATTGATAAGTACTTTTTATATATTTTACTCATCGCCACAAATATCATTGTTTATCTGTGATATCTGATTATTTCAATGCATCACTAATATTATACACAAATTGTCCTGAGCACTTGTTTTACTCACAATTTATTATCGTCATTATTATTAATTTTTCACACATGTGCTGTTTATATTTATTTATGCATACGGGTACAAACCCAATCATAAAGTGTTAGGTCCTACTTTGATAACCTGTGTTCCAAGCGCATCCTCTTAGGTTTTTCCTCCTCAGGAATTTCTTTTTATATTCCCTAGTGACCAGCGACGTAGAGGGTACGTGGTATTCGTATTTTGCAATTTACTTTTGTTATCACATTTTCTTAATTCTCTTGGTATCTTTAGTTGAAGGAGCAGCATTGTACTACTGGGAACTAGATGAAAACCTTGGGTGAGACTATGACAATAGGAATATATGGACAACCACCAATCAGCTAGCTCCCAGTAGTCCATTGCTGCTCCTGAACCTACCCAGGTATGTTTTCATCAAAGGATAGAACACATCACATTAGATAATAGAAGTAAATTGGAAAGTTGTTGAAAATTGTATTTTCTATCTAAATATTGAAAGTTTTATTTTTACTTGACATTCCTTTTAAATCAATCTTCAAACCCACCCCCCCCCCCCCACACACCACCACCACCACCACCACACCACCCAATAATTAATGTCCCTGTCTCTCCCTTTATCTCAGAAGAGATCTTCCTTGAAATAACAAATACCTTTGTGGCAGTGTACACTCCAAAGGGGAACTTTTCACATATAAATATGTTGAAAAATAACTATCTTCTATTCCCAAGACTAAGAAAGATCCTTCCTGTGTTAAGCTTGTGCCTACGTACTTAACAAACCTTAATATGAAACTAAACTCCAAAACCATATCATAAAATTGTAGAGTTTGTTACTGAACTTATATTAAAAAGTGTGGTGAACAAATTTACTTTCACTATTTGAATGATTGTGAGCCTATGAAAATCAATTCCTGACTATTTTATTTCACAGTAACATTAAAAGGGACACTAAACCCACATTTTTTCTTTCATGATTCAGGAAAAGAATACATTTTTAAACAACATTTCAATTTACTTCCATTATCTAATTTGCTTCATTCTTTAGATATCGTTTGCTGAATAAATAGGAATGCGCATGGGTGAGCCAATCACACAAGGCATCTATGTGCAGCCACCAATCAGAAGCTACTGAGCCTATCTAGATATGCTTTTCAGCAAAGTATATCAAAAGAATGAAGCAAATTAGATAATAGAAGTAAATTAGAAAGTTGTTTAAAATTGCATAATCTTTCTAAATCATGAAAAAATATTTTGGGTTTGATGTCCCTTTAAAGAAAACCAAACAGGGATACAACCCACACCTGATGACTAATAAATACCTGCGAACATACTGGGCTCAATTTATCCTTCCGTGGTAGACAGGGGAGTACATTTTGGCCCCGTCCGCCTGACTTCTCCTCTGGAGGGCAGCAATCCGCTGCCCGCATTTACCATTGCACACAAGCCCTCCTGTGCGCTTACATGCAACCCCGCCCCCTGCCCAAACACAGCCAATTATACGCAGGCAGGAGCTATCAATTTAAATTATCCACCCAAGAGGTAAAGAACAGGGCAGGGAAGCAGCGGAAGCAGCAGTCTAATGACAGCTGCTTGATAAATCCTGACTGTAGTCAAAGGGGAGAGAAGGGCTTGATAAATCAAGCCCATTGAGGTTAAAATAGGTGAGAACTTCCTGATAAGCTGATATATCACCCAACATACCGTACTAGAAAAAAAAGACTAAATTGATAAAAAAAAAATAAAAAGGAAATTTATGCTTACCTGATAAATTGATTTCTTCTACGATACGACGAGTCCACTGATTCATCCTTACTTGTGGGATATTATCCTCCTGCGAACAGGAAGTGGCAAAGAGCACCACAGCAGAGCTGTATATATAGCTCCTCCCTTGACTCCACCCCCCAGTCATTCGACCGAAGGTATAGGAAGAAAAAGGAGAAACTAAAAAAGGTGCAGAGGTGACTGAAGTTTTGAAAACAAAAATCTGTCTAATATGACAGGGAGGGCCGTGGACTTGTCGTATCGAAGAAGAAATCAATGTATCAGGTAAGCATAAATTTACTTTTCTTCTACTAGATACGAGTCCACGGATTCATCCTTACTTGTGGGATACAATACCAAAGCTTACAGGACACAGATTAACGGGAGGGACAAGAAAGATACCTAAACAGAAGGCACCACTGCTTGAAGAACCTTTCTCCCAAAAATAGCCTCAGAAGAAGCAAAAGTATCAAATTTGGAAAATTTGGAAAAGGTATGAAGGGAGGACCAAGTCGCAGCCTTACAAATCTGTTCAATAGAAGCATCATTTTTAAAAGCCCATGTGGAAGCCACTGCTCTAGTAAAATAAGCTGTAATCTTATCAGGAGGCTGCTGTCCAGCAGTCTCGTATGCCAAACGGATGATGCTTTTCAGCCAAAAAGAAAGAGAGGTAGCCGTAGCTTTTTGACCCCTACGCTTTCCAGAATAAACAAAAAATAGAGAAAATGTTTGACGGAAATCCTTGGTCGCTTGTAAGTAAAACTTCAAGGCACGAACGACGTCCAGATTATGCAACAGACGCTCCTTCTTAGAAGAAGGATTAGGACATAGAGATATTTGAAACAACTTTAGGAAGGAATCCAGGATTAGTGCGCAAAATCACCTTATCAGAATGGAATATAAGATAAGGCGAGTCGCATTGTAATGCAGAAAGCTCAGAAACTCTTTGAGCAGAAGAGATCGCAGCTAAAAACAAAATTTTCCAAGATAAAAGCTTAATATCTATGGAATGCATGGGTTCAAACAAAATCCCTTGAAGAACATTTAGAACTAAATTCAAACTCCATGGCGGAGCAACAGGTTTAAACACAGGCTTGATTCTGACTAAAGCCTGACAAAAAGACTGAACGTCTGCGACATCCGCCAGACGCTTGTGTAGTAAAATTGACAAAGCAGAAATTTGTCCCTTTAAGGAACTAGCTGATAATCCCTTCTCCAATCCTCTTCTTGGAGAAAGGACAAAATCCTAGGAATCCTAACCCTACTCCATGAGTAGCCCTTGAATTTGTACCAGTACATTTTCCTAGTGACAGGCTTCCGAGCCTGAATCAAGGTATCAATAATTCTGGCAATCAAACGAGGAAGGAGAGGAAATGGTGGAAACACAAGAGTGCGTCTCTGCCCATCAAATTATCTTGGAAACCTCTATCATCGCTAGAGAACTCTTTGTTCCCCCTTGATGATTGATATATGCTACAGTCATGATATTGTCCAACTGGAACCTTATGAATTTGGCCAAAGCCAACTGAGGCCACGCTTGAAGCTCGTTGAATATTGCTCTCAGTTCCAGAATATTGATTGGTAGTAGGGACTCCTCCTGAGTCCAAACACCCTGAGCCTTCAGGGAATTACAGACTGCACCCCAGCCCAGGAGGCTAGCGTCCGTCGTCACTATGACCCATGCTGGCCTGCGGAAGCACATTCCCTGGGACAGATGATCCTGTGACAACCACCAAAGAAGAGAGTCTCTGGTTTCTAGATCCAGATTTATCTGAGGAGACAAATCCACATAATCCACATTCCCCTGTCTGAGCATGCACAGCTGCAGTGGTCTGAGATGTAAGCGAGCAAACGGAACTATGTCCATTGCCGCTACCATTTATCCAATGACCTCCATACACTGCGCCACTGATGGCTGAGGAGTGGACTGAAGTGCCCGGCAAGTAGTTAAGATCTTTGACTTTCTGACCTCCGTCAGAAATATTTTCATGTCTACCGAGTCTATCAGAGTTCCTAGAAATGGAACTCTTGTCAGTGGAACTAGTGAACTCTTTTGTATATTCACCTTCCACCCGTGAGTTCTTAGAAAAGCCAGCACAATGTCTGTGTGAGAATTGGCTAGCTGGTAGGTTGACGCCTGAATCAAAATATCGTCCAGATAGGGCGCCACTGCTATGCCCCGCAGCCTTAGAACCACCAGAAGGGACCCTAGCACCTCTGTGAAGATTCTGGGAGCTGTGGCCAACCCGAAGGGGAGGGCCACAAACTGGTAGTGTTGGTCCAGGAAGGCGAACCTGAGAAACTGGTGATGATCTCTGTGGATAGGAATGTGAAGATACGCATCCTTTAAATCCACGGTAGTCATATATTGACCCTCCTGGATCATGACCAACGTGAAAGATGAGGAGAAAATCCTTGAATTCTAGTCGACACCCCTGGGTCAAGATTTCTAATGCCCAGTGATCCTGAAGTCTCTTGCCCAAGCCTGAGCGAAGAGAGAAAGTCGGCCCTCTACTAGATCCGGTCCCGGATCGGGGGCTGGCCCTTCATGCTGTCTTGGTAGCAGCAGCGGGCTTCTTGGCCTGTTTACCTTTATTCCAGGTCTGGTTAGGTCTCCAGACTGACATGGATTGTGCAAAATTCCCCTCCTGCTTTGTGGCGGAGGAGGAAGTAGAGGGTCCACCTTTAAAGTTTTGAAAGGAACGAAAATTATTTTGTTTGTCCTCCAGTAATGTCGGAAATGATCTCCTTTAGTTCAGGCCCGAATAGGGTCTTACTTTTAAAAGGGATAGCTAAAAGCTTAGATTTTGATGACACATCAGCAGACCAAGACTTAAGCCATAATGCTCTAAAATGGCAAAGCCTGCATTCTTTGCCGCTAACTTAGCCATTTGAAAAGCGGCATCTGTAATAAAAGAATTAGCTAGCTTGAGAGCCTTAATTCTATCCAAAATATCATCTAATGGGGTCTCAACCTTAAGAGACTCCTCTAGAGCCTCAAACCAAAAAGCTGCTGCAGTAGTTACTGGAACAATGCACGCTATAGGTTGTAGAAGAAAACCCTGATGAACAACAATTTCTTTAGAAGACCCTAATTTTTTATCCATAGGATCTTTGAAAGCACAGCTGTCCTCAGTAGGGATAGTTGTACGTTTAGCCAGGGTAGAAATAGCTCCCTCCACCTTAGGGACCGTCTGCCAGGAATCCCGAATGGTGTCAGATATGGGAAACATTTTCTTAAAAGTAGGAGGGGGAGAGAATGGAATGCCTGGTCTATCCCATTCCTTAGTGACAATGTCCGAAATCCTTCTAGGGACTGGAAAAACATTAGTGTAAGTAGGGACTTCTAGATATTTATCCATTTTACACAATTTCTCTGGTGGGATGACAATAGGGTCACAATCATCCAGAGTCGCTAAAACCTCCCGGAGTAACAAGCGGAGGTGTTCAAGCTTAAACTTAAAGGCCGTCACATCTGAGTCTGTTTGAGGGAACATATTTCCTGAGTCTGAAAGCTCTCCCTCAGACAACAATTCCCCCACCCCCAATTCAGAACACTGTGAGGGTACATCGGAGATGGCCAATAAAGCATCAGAGGGCTCAGCATTTACTCTAATACCTGACCTGCTGCTCTTACCCTGTAAACCTGGCAGTTTAGATAATACCTCTGTAAGGGTAGTAGACATAACTGCAGCCATATCTTGCAGGGTGAAAGAATTAGACGCGCTAGAAGTACTAGGCGTCGCTTGAGCGGGCGTTAAAGGTTGTGACACTTGGGGAGAATTAGATGGCATAACCTGATTCTCTTCTGACTGAGAATCATCCTGAGGCATACTTTTATCACCTAAAATATGTTCTTTGCAATGTAAGGCCCTTTCAGTACATGAGGGACACATTTTAAGTGGGGGTTCCACAATGGCTTCTAAACACATAGAACATTGACTTTCCTCAATGTCCGACATGTTGAAACAGGCTAGTAATGACCACAAACAGGCTTGAAAACACTTTATTTAGTGAAAAAAAACAACAATCTGAAAAACAGTACTGCGCCTTTAATAGAAAAAAGCGTACAATTTTTCCAAAACTGCTCTAAAATACTATAATTATCTCAATTTTAGCATATATGTGTCTTATCTTGCCAGCTAAGATTGCACCACAAGTAAGATATTCTTAACCCTTAGGGAAAAAAACGTTACCCAAAAAAACGTTATGAATTAAACAATCTACCCCCTGCACCTCGCCACAGCTCTGCTGTGGCACCTACCTGCCCTCAGGGGTCTGTTAAATCACTCTAGCACTTCGTTTAGACCAAATCTGTCAGTTTAGGCCCACCGGAGCTGGAGCTTGCTGCTTGCATGGGAAATTAAACTGCGCATCTGAGGCGCGAAATTAGGCCCCGTCCATCTGCATTGATGTCTCACTGCCTAGTAAAAACCGCTGTAAAGCGGTGTAGAACCTAGCCATGTGGGTTTCCTTATACCCAACTATCATAGAAAGCCATGTGAACCCTCCAGTGCCATCAAAGTCAAAAACGTTTGCACACAAAAAACGTTAAATTGCCTCCCAAGCATAAAATCGTTTTGCCCTGTTATCAGTGTCAACCATTTATTAGCCCCTAACATACAGGTCCCAGTAATACCCTTCTTTATCATATGCAGGATTACTGCTTACCCCTTCCCTTATGGGAATACTGTCAGCCAGTCCTGAAATAACACAGTCTCTCCAGAAAAAAATGACTGAACATACCTCAATGCTTGTAGCATGAAAAACGTTCCTCACACTGAAGCTTCTCAAGTTCTCCTCAGCCATTCTGTGGGAACTGCTCTGGATCTTAGTGACAAATGCTAAGATTATCAGTCTCCAGGCAGAAATCTTCATCCATCTGCTGCCTGGGAAAAAATAGCACTCACCGGTACCATTTAAAATAAAAAAGTCTTGCTTGAAGAAAATAAAAACTAACATTTTGTCACCTCTTTCACTTTACCTCTTCCTATTACTTAGATACTTATAGTAGGCAAAGAGAATGACTGGGGGTGGGGTCAAGGGAGGAGCTATATAGACAGCTCTGCTGTGGTGCTCTTTGCCACTTGTTGTGAGCAGGAGGATAATATCCCACAAGTAAGGATGAATCCGTGGACTTGTCGTATCTAGTAGAAGAAACATTGTTTCTTTTTGTGGCAGCATACATATGCTGTGAATGCCCTGTGCACCAGCATTTAAGCATTATACCTTCTCAGGGAGACAGCAGAGACTTATATGACACAGATTAAAGGGACATTAACCACTAAATACATTTTGTAAGCAAAGGATTGAGGTTATTCCCCACCTCCCTCATGGGTGTGGCCATGCTGAATTCTAGCTATCATGTCGTTGTGTACATGTGCAGCAACTCTCCTTCAGATACCTTCAGTGTAACCTAGGCTCCATAATGCCAGCACCCATGATTATATACATTTTACTGGAGATTACTGCTGATATAATATTAAATGATATTGTAAACCTAGTACAGTATATACCAACAATTAGAGGGAGGTGCATGAAATGTTTTGGGTTAAGTGTCCCTTTAAGTCTACACACCACCTCCAGCATTTTTGCTAATGGACGTATTTTGCAAAAATACTTCTATTTAAAACTGAAATGCTCCTATACACATTTCCTTTTTGATGAGAGAGAGAAAACGTAACACAGCACATTGGCTCAATCACATAAACAAATGCTGTAACTAACTCTTCAGCATTTTCTTTTAACGTAGCTGTGTGCATCTATGCGAATCCTGGCTGTGTGTTGCATTTGATTTGTATATGCAATTTTTCCTATATAGGCTATGCCGCAGGCTTAATTGCCTGAGTCATTGGAAGTAAACACAGCTGTATATGAGTGCTAGATGAGCACCCAAAGTGGTGAGTGTTGCCAGTGGCAGTGGATGTGTATCCACTCTGGCTTAAAGGGACATAATACTCATATGCTAAATCACTTGAAACTGATGCAGTATAACTGTAAAAAGCTGACAGGAAAATATCACCTGAGCATCTCTATGTAAAAAAGGAAGATATTTTACCTCACAATCTCCTCAGCTCAGCAGAGTAAGTTCTGTGTAAAAAGTTATACTCAGCTGCTCCCAGCTGCAGGTAAAAATAAAAAAAAATGAAGAAATGAACAGCAGCCAATCAGCATCAGCAGTGCTGAGGTCATGAACTCTTACTGTGATCTCATGAGATTTGACTTAACTCTCATGAGATTTCATAGTAAGCTTCCTTTACCTGATTGGTGAAATAATATGAGAGTTCACGAGGCTCATCCCCTAAGCTGTCCTAGGACAGACACACTAAAATGCTGCTTAGAAATCCTTTACAATGGGAGGTGGCTACTGAGGAACTTTTGAGGTAAAATATCTTTCTTTTTTACATAGAGATGTTCAGGAGATATTTTCTAGTCAGCTTTTTACAGCTATGCTGCATCACTTTCAAGAGTTTAAACATTTGGGTATTATGGCCCTTTGAGACTGCAGCCTTCTGGCTCACCTGACATCTTTATTTTTTTCTGTATCTGTGTGTACTGTATATTATATGCATGTGATTTTTTTTACTATCAAGCTCTGCACACATGTAAGCACTTGGTAAGCACACAGGGTAGTGCACCTCTGAGTTTCATATATCATTAGTATTATTATTATTTTATTAATAATAATGATAATAATAATGCTCTATCTGAATAAAAAGTTTAATTTTGACTCTCCCTTTAAGCATATTGCTTTATCTGATATCAAAGTAAAAGATTAATACCTGTTCATTATGATTCATTGTGTTCCAGATGCAAAGCTCATTCCCATTTATTGGAAAGGCACAGTATTGTGTAGTGCAAGCCAGCTGAGCATGGGATACTGGGGTGTTAGACACACTGCACCGCTTCTCTGAAACTACACGGGAAGTAGACAGTTTTTCCAATGAACCACTGTGCGCCAGCATTTTAGTTCAGGGATGTACCTTATGAAATAATGAAAACAATTATTCACAACACCGTTCACACCCTAAATGACATTCTCTCTGCTATACATAATAACAAATCCTACCAGCTCCCTGAATTTGATATCCACTAGAATTTCATTTTATACCTTATAATGCATATTTGCTCTTTTTATGTTCTTTAAAGGGTTCATGTCCCTATAAAGGGACAGTCAAGTCCAAAAAAAACTTTCATGATTTAAAGAGGGCAAGTAATTTTAAACAACTTCCCAATTTACTTTTATCACCAATTTTGCTTTGTTCTCTTGGTATTCTTATTTGAAAGTTAAACTTAGGAGGTTCATATGCTAATTTCTTAGACCTTGAAGACTGAATCTAATCTGAAAGCATTTTGACCACTAGAGAGCATTAGTTCATGTGTTTCATATAGATAACATAGAGCTCATGCACATGAAGTGACCTAGGAGTGAGCACTGATTGGCTAAAATGCAAGTCTGTCAAAAGAATTGAAATAAGGGGGCAGTCAGCAGAAGCTTAAATACAAGGTAATTACATAGGTAAAATATGTGTGTCTTATTATAACTGTGTTGGTTATGCAAAACCGGGGAATGGGTAATAAAGGGATTATCTATCTTTTTAAACAATAAAAATGTTGGTGTTGACTGTCCCTTTAAGCAATGGTTTTTTTATCTTCATTCTTTCATTACTTCCTTTCTCCCTGTCTTCTTTTGGTGTTCTAAATTACATCAATTTTTTATGCTTTTCCTCTCTTTTCTCGTCTTTTCTGCACAGAGCTCCATATCATACAAGTTACATCCCCTAGAAAAGTGGCAGAGAAGCATAGAAAGTGATGCTTGGACATACTTCTATTCTGAGGTCTGATGTTTTGAAAGTATACTTGCTGGGGACATGTATTTGATCAGATGTCTGATGTTTGGGTAAGTTTCTTCTTAAAGGGCTATTATAGTCGAAAAATTACATTCTCTAATCCATTAGATTGTATAATTGTAAGATCATTGACCCTAGACTACTGTGTGTTTAACTTGCGCAAAGGGCTTCTACATACAGTAGAAGTGACGCTCGGGAACCGCAGTGCTCCACCTTAGATGTGTAACTAGTAATGCTGATAGCCTCCGCTGCTTTTTCCAATCAGTACCGGTAGTCCTCTGCGGGTCTCGAGCAGCACTTCTACTGTGTATTTATCCCACACAAAGGGTCTATAGTCTTAAAATTACATGCTCTAACGCAGTGATTTGCAACCTTTTTTTTTGCTGTGGCACACTTTTTTACATAAAAAAATCCTGCGGCACACCACCATCCCAAAATTTTACAAAATCACACATTGTAGCCTAATACAGGATATATATATATATATATATATATATATATATATATACACATACATACAGGTGGCCCTCGTTTTACAACGGTTCAATTTACACCGTTTCAGAATAACAACCTTTTTTTCCAGTCATGTGACTGCTATTGAAAAGCATTGAGAAGCAGTGCATTTATTAAAATAGCCAGTAGGTGGAGCTGTCCGCTTGTGTTGCAGCAAAGCCAAGCAAGCTGAAATTAATCAGTTTAACCAGACCTGAGCTATCGAGCAGATTTCAAAGGAACAAGATCTTCCTGTCTATAAATCAGTCCAGTTTGGAATGCATAGAAAGAACTGTTTGCAGAAAAATGCAAGTGAAGTCTGTGTTGTGTGATTGTTTTATTAGGTTTATAATAATGTTTAGCAAATGTTTTTGTTCATTTAACTTAGTTTAATTATATATTCTGTGTTGTGTGATTATTTTATTACGTTTATAATGCTGTTTAGCATTTAAAGTCTTTATTTCAAAGCTTTAAAAATAATGTATTAGGTGTTACTTATGACAATTTTGAGAGGGGCCTGGAACCTAACTCCCTCACTTCCCACTGACTTACATTATAAACTGGGTTTCAATTTACGACGGTTTCAATTTACAACCATTCCTTCTGGAACCTAACCTCGGCGTAAACTGAGGGCTACCTGTATATATATATATATATATATATATCCTGTATTAGGCTACAATGTGTGATTTTGTAAAATTTTGGGATGGTGATGTGCCGCAGAAAAAGTCCAGCACTCACTCACAAGCTCTCAACTAAGATAAAACGCAGCAATGGAAGAATTAGTTACCGCTGCTGGCCAAATGGGAAAAGCCCAGGTACCTCGTCAAGGTTTCTTCCAAATAAACCTGGTTCCCTAAACAGCCACATAATACAGGCTCACAATCAAACAACTGTGGAAAAAAAGCAAATATATATATATACACACACACTGTACTGTGCTGTCATGCCATGCCTCCAACAAACTATACATGACATATTTACATTCATTCACAAACAGTCATAATGATTGTCTGTGAATGAATGTCAATGTCATGGTTGTAAATGATGCCTGATGAGCCTGTCACATACCTCCCAATATTTCAAAATTTGAAAGAGGGACACCCCCGCACTGTTGTCAGTCTGCTGCGGCACACCTGAGGATCTCTCACGGCACACTGGTTGAAAAACACTGCTCTAACGGATTGGAGCATGTAATTTTTTCTACTATAATGGCCCTTTAAAAGGATTGTTGTAGCTATGCTAGGTTTGAAAGGTTGGACGTTTGGACATCGAGCTTCTAAATGGTGTTACTGAGCACAAGGTTCTGTTTTGGGCACGTAGCTTTTCAAAGGCCTTTTTGGGGATATACCTCTGAATGGAGGCCTGATCATTTGGCTATATAAACTCATTAAATGTTTTTTGGGCAGGAATGTTTGTGACCTAACATGTCATTAAAGGGATACTGAACCCAAATTTTTTCTTTCATGATTCAGATAGTGCATGCAATGTTAAAGCAACTTTCTAATTTACCCCTCTTATCAATTTTTCTTTGTTCCTTTGCTAACTTTTTTTGAAAAGCAGGAATCTAAGCTTAGGAGCCGGAATATTTTTGGTTCAGCACCTAGTTAGTGCTTGACTATTGGTGGCTAAATGTAGCCACCAATCAGCAAGCACTACCCAGGGTTCTGAGCCAAAAATGGGCCGGCTCCTAAGCTTAGATTCCTGCTTTTCAAATAAAGATAGCAAGAGGATGAATAAAAATTGATAATAAGTAATTTAGAAAGTTGCTTAACATAGCATGCTCTATCTGAATCATGAAAGAAAAATGTGGGTTTA
Organism: Bombina bombina; assembly: GCF_027579735.1. NCBI lineage: Eukaryota > Metazoa > Chordata > Amphibia > Anura > Bombinatoridae > Bombina > Bombina bombina. The sequence goes on along the minus strand of NC_069502.1, from coordinate 744,701,645 downwards.
AAATCCCTTTAATCTAACAAATTATGTCTAGCCTAAGTCAAAAGCCTTAATTTCTTTATTTATTAACAGTCTTACAATGAAGTAAAAATGTCTCTATGCCAGGCAGAATGAAATTACATAATTTCTGACAAGAGAATTGTGGTTTGTATGTAGCATTCATTTATCTCCAGCTGGCAAAAAATGCACTGTTATGCATTTCAAATTTAAAAATGTATGTAAGTAATATTTCAGTGCAGTATAGAGATGTTATAAAGCCATTATAGTGATAAAATGAAATGCACTAATTTGTTAGAGCGTGTTACTTTATCACTGATGACGTGACAAATCAATTTGTTAGCCACCCACAAAGGGATTAAACACATAGTTAAAGTACCATTCGTGACCCTCAGAGCACTTATGTCGCAAGCGTAAACTGTCACGGATCCAATCAGCTAGGTTGTGCCACTAGTACAAACGATTGGATCAGCTTTAGTTTCCATTTGGGATCAGCAGTGCTCTGAGGGTCCCAAATGCTACGTTAACTGTGTGTTTAACTACTTTACAGGTGGTTTCGCACATTGCTTTGTTGCAGCCCTAGTGATCAAATGACATGCTTTAGTGAATTAGGGCATTTTATCACTGTAACAGCCCATTAATTATATTAGAAAACACTTTGTAAATGAAAATAAAACAAACACTACTAACTAATGTGCTTCTTTAACGAATATGAGAATATGACTAGATCTCGGAAATAGTTAAATACTATTGTTTTTTGCATGTCTATGCATGTATTTTTCTGTATGAACAATTATCATATAACCCACGCTCACTAGAATTTATAACAATGTATACATTAGTACAATATTACAAAAAAAGTCATGGAGTTTTGGGCTGATAGCCCCTTCTTCACACTCAAAAATTGCCAGTACATTGATAGTTGTTCTGGAGAATGGTGAAAGTGCAGATAACTTGGGAGTGGACATAATCTATTTATATTTATAAAAGATAGTCAGATAGTCAGTTCACTTTTGTAAAAATCGTATTACAAAGTAAAATGTTTGATGACTTTTCAGTCCCTTTAAATAACAAGTGTCAAAAAGCTGTATTTGCATTGTTAGAAAAACACTAAAGGCATAGATGCTTCTGGTGTTTTCCACTGACCAAAAATGTATGTCTCTTTAAAAGGACATGAAACCCAAACATTTTCTTTCATGATTTAGGTAGAACATACAATTTTAAATAACTTTCCAGTTCACTTCTATTATCAAACTTGCTTCATTCTTTTGGTATGCTTAGTTGAAGGAGCAGCAATACACTACTGGTTTCTAACTGAAGACATGGGTGAGACAATAACAATCAGTATATATATGCAGCCACCAATCAGCAGCTAGAACCTAGGTTATTTAATGCTCATGAGCTTACCTAGATAAACTGTTCAGCAACAAGAGAAGGAAGCAAATTAAATAATAGAAGTAAATTGGAAAGTTGTTTAAAATGGTATGCTCTGTCTAAATCATGACTGTCTAATTATGACTTTACTGTCCCTTTAAGGTATAGAGGCATGTTTCCTATGACTGTATCCCTTAAAGTGTCCAGCTTTAAGCCATCTATTTCCCTCTAATGAGTTGCTGTCAATATAGTATTATTGAACAGTGTATTACAACCTTTTTTAAATATTATTAAAAAAAAAAAAAGAAATACATATATGTATACTATATATATATATATATATATATATATATATATATATATATATATATATATATATATATGTGTGTGTGTGTGTGTGTGTGTGTGTGTGTGTGTATTAGTGTTTACTAAAAAGAGTTTATTTTATTTATTTATTGAAAGGAACAAAAAGATCACTCATTCAAACAACCTTTTAACACCTGACTGCTAGATATTGATAGAGGATATGCAAAGCACTGAAATCTCTTTAGCAACAAAGTATTTAACCAAAGTATATACTAATTAACCCCATATTTTCTCTATCTTTATTATTACTTCGTTTAAATCCCCCACTCCACTTTACTGCTAATAACCTATATCAGTCAATGTAATTGCTCTCACCTCTCTCAAAAGTAAACATGCAGTTCTGTAACAGGAAGTTTTTACTCGTTTATTTACCTAGAGCTTTTGTATCCAGGCAACCAGTATAACCATGCTGCTTAAGGCGAGCAGGAAGGGTCAATTCTAAACGCATACATTAAAATGTCCTAGTGCAGCGTTTTAGCAATGCATAGACTTTAGAACTCACAATTCTAATGTGTAATATGTGTGTAGCTGACAATTAATTGCTTTAGCATTGAAACTTTCTGTTGTCAAATTCCAGACATTTGTTTTTATATCATTATTTCTGCTGCTATAAAAAGCCCGTTTTGGAGGAAGATGCAGTTTATCCTATTCCCTTAGTTTTATTAAATAATATACATGCTATTGATCTTCTACTCCTTTACAATGTAATGTCCCTGGAATGAAGTGCAGTAATGCTGTATGTCATGTAGCGGTATGCCTAGTATTTTTTCTCTCCTTATACTATTTATGAGTATTCTCAAAGTATGAAACTAATGTAAAAAATGTTCCAGAGACCAGAAATAAGTTTATATTTCATTAATCTTAGTGCAGATTTATTTTGGACTCCAGAGTTTACAACATTCCACCGTCCCACGTGACCAAATAAAGACAGGTCTGATGCGTGTTTAGTAACTTGGTATTCCTGCAACAACAAACAATATACATTTTATTTTTAGTGTGATAACAGCACTGGATTCTCCATAATCTTCATATGTATGTGTTGCACATAAAATACATGCCCAGTCTCTTTTTTTTTTTTTACAGTGAATTGTTTTAAGAACTAAAGGTTAAAGCCCTTCAAAAGTGGTGGAAATTGTTTGTGTGTGTGTGTTAATTTACATACTACCACCATACTTTTAAGAAAATAAATATGCTAAATAAATTAGATAAATTTATGCCAATATGCTAAAATTACAACTATGAAATATAATGTTCTGAATTCTGTATGGAAATATTAACACTTTAGGTGATATTCTCTGTTAACATAAAGCAGGCACACTCCTGTGGACTCTTTCGTGATCACCGTTTTGTCATTAAAGGGACACTGAACCCAAATTTTGTCTTTCATGATTCAGATAGAGCATGACATTTTAAGCAACTTTCTAATTTACTCCTATTATCAATTTTTCATCGTTCTCTTGGTATCTTTATTTTAAAGCAGGAATGTAAATCTTAGCAGCCAGCCCATTTTAGGTTCAGCACCATGGATAGTGCTTGCTTATTAGAGAATTACATTTACCCACCAATAACCAAGCATAACCCAGGTTCTTAACCAAAAATGGGCCGGCTCCTATGCATCACATTCCTGCTTTTTAAATAAAAATAGCAAGAGAACGAAGAAAAAATGATAATAGGAGCTTGTACAACACATCTAACTTGGTAACTAGACAATCAATCCCCTAAACCACGCCCCCATCCGGTGACGTCACTTCCCACTCTCATCACATCTTCCCCCTTTTCAAGGGACAAAGCATATTTTTTTTTTCTTTTTGAATACATCAAATAACAAGTTAAAGAGGATATACATAAACAACATGAAATACAATCCTGACTTGAACATTGGGGTAGACTAACCTAGTCCACAGTGACCATGGGATTATTCTGCTCTAACTAGTGCTAATCCCGATATCAAGATGGAAGTTTCACCACCCTTCCACTTGATGTCATTTTACATGAACTGTCCTCGATACAGAACAAGGTGATTGAGAGTCTGCTGGAAGCAAATAAGTATCCCTGCTGTAATCTTGCTGAGGGGAAGGCACCCCTCTTAAAACAGGGGATCCCACCGGCAGTAGTACTGATGCATCCAGTCCCAAACTCTCAGGTACTGGCTGAAGATGTTTTAGATTTCGATGTGTGACTGTCCCTCCATCAGTAAGGACTACATAAGACCTTGGTTCTGGAGAGCGTCCAATTACCGTAGCAGGCGTCTTCCATTTCTTCTCATCATCCAGTTTAACTCTGACACTTTGCCCCACATTCAGCTCCTAACGTGTTTTTTTATATTAACTTTATTATTAATTTTTTTTTTTTTTATCTTTTGACCTTATACCTTCAGCATTTTTTATTATCAGATTTTTACTTCCAGAGTATTTTATGCTTGTTATGTTTTGCCGCTTTATCGTGGCATTTCATTAGTGCTTCAGGTTTTTTTGCCTTAGACATAGGGGGTTTACTCCAGATTGGGCTTCTATGTGTTTTTTTTAAATATTGTATTTACTATGTATACATACAATAAAATTGCCCTTCGCTGGAGTTAAATATACATATATTCAACCTATACAAATAATGGCAACATTGTCTTTATTCCCTTGGCCCCCTCTAATTAGTTATGCTCACAAGATGGATCCTATGTACACCATATATCCTTAGTAATACCTCTGGAATTGTTAGAATATACGTCTTACCAACGGCCTTATAGGCACTTACTTTTTACTACAACCCTTGTCCCTTTCTTTCTTTTTTCAAATAGCTTAGAGATTACATTATTGTATTTTAGGAACTATTAAAGGGATACTAACCCCATATTTTTTCTTTCATGATTCAGATAGAGCATGCAATTTTAAGCAACTTTCTAATTTACTCCTATTATCAATTTTTCTTTGTTCTCATGTTATCTTGATTTGAAAAAGCAGTAATTAAAGGTTTGGAACCGGCCCATTTTTAGTTCAGCACCTTGGTAGAGCTTGCTGATTGGTTTGCTACATTTAGCCACAAATCAGCAAATGCTACCCAGGTTCTGAACAAAAAATGGTCCGGCTCTTAAGCTTACAGTACTGCTTTTTCAAATCAAGATAGCATGAGAACAAAGAAAAATTGATAATAGATGTAAATTAGAAACATGCTTAAAATCTCATGCTCTATCTGAATCATGAAAGAAAATAATTGGGTTTAGTATCCCTTTAAGCTCTTGTTTTCTCACCCCTCCCCTTAGGATCACTAGGGTTTTAGTCAAATTTAGCTATATGAATGAGCTAGCACTTAATAATAATTATGAGAAAGAAACACCTAAATAATGTTTTTTTATATATCACATTATATTTAGATATCTTAATGCACTTTTGTTATTGCTAATTACTGTACACCAATATTAGTAACCACGTTTGCACAGCACCTGTATGGACTTGTATTAGGTATCCAACAATATTTTCTATTGGCTACCACAATGTATTTAACTACTCCCCAAGTGAGCACTTACAGATCTCTGATGAAGCGCACTGAGCATGCGCAAAACGCGTCAGTTCCTGCTTACCCCCGCATACTGATGTAGTGCTTTACTCACACGATTCAGAATAAACCACTTTGGCTTGAGTTCCACTGCATCCTCGTCTTTCTTTTCTTGACTGTGTATATGGCCGAGCAGGCCCTGAGGATCGGAACTCGCTCTCAAGCACCCAGACGGTTTCCTGCAGAGAACTACCGCAGACTTCTCAACTGAGAGACATACCAAGAGTAACCTTCTCCAGCATAGATACTGGTGATTCTGAATCATCCCTCCCACAACCTTTGGGTTTCCCAGTATCAGAGTCCCTAGAGCCCATAGTATCATCTAATATGGGAGCTAGTATATCACCCAGAGCCACTTTGGCTACTTTAGTAAAACCTCCCAACCAAACTAGCACTCCAAAAGTTACTAATCAAGCACATAGATACCCCAGCAGGACAGCCTCAAAAAACAAAAAGAAATAAATAATGTAATTAATTTGTCTAACACTCAACTCACATCAGCACAAGTTTTGCTTTGCTTAGCTCATCTGTGTGACCCTGCCTGTGCTGTCTCTCCTTAGCGACCAGTGGGACATTGGAGCCTGACTACAAGGCTAGCTGGAGCCAAAACACCTGACGACAACCACGGAACAATACCAGCCTACGGATCACGCTGCCGCTTACTTCCCACATACGTCTGACGTCATCAGAGACGGACTCTGACACGCGGACATTCTGACACGCCAGTAGGCCACCATTGGCAGTTTACATAATCGTAAGTCAGTTCCGGAGTACTGTATACTAGTGACCCAGCTCCGGACCAACTGTCTCCCGTTCAACAGGTACCTGGTTTACCTTTGTTTGTTTGGTTGCTCACAGACTGACTTGCTACTGGAACCATTTGCCTTACCTCCACTTGGCATTTAGACATACAGCACAGTGCAGACACGACCCGACATGGTGACATGCAATTAAGCTCTTTTGCTACAGAGTCTGACTACTTTTGCACCAGCACCGGACTTATTTTTCTGCATTATACAGACATCTGGCCTACCATTAACTCAGTTTGGTCACTTATAAGCAGTCTTGTCACACAGCCAGCTCACACTTGGCACACAGTTGCTATAACGATACATAGTATCATATACACATTAATTACTATAAAAGTGTGTATACCTTTGTGATATCTTTCTTTATTAGCAAATTGGTACACTTAGTACTTATCCTGCATGTCCAAAGTTAACAAGTTATTAAGAGGGTCTGATTATTATCTTTTTGCTTCTACTGATTGTTGTCAGCTCATTTTTCAGCTGTCAGCCGTTTAGGAATCAGTCCGGGATGCAACCCAACTGCTAGCGTGAATAGAAAACACACGCTAGCACACTGAGAAATAACCAGGACGTGACCCACTCAGGAAACAGATGATAATGATAACAAAAAATAATAATTGTTCCAGTATGCAAGGAAGCCACAAAGGAAAAAACGTCCCTTTAAGCAGGTTAGAAAAATACAAAGATAATGCTCTTATTTGCAGTTTTGAAAATGTCCCTTTAAGCAGGCTTGTAACAAAAAGGCAAAGTACTCTCTTGCAGCTTGTAAAAGTAAATGTCCCTTTAAACAGAAAGGCAAAGTTCTCTTTTGCAGCTTGAAAAAGTAAAGTCCCTTTAAGCAGGCTTATAACAAACAGAAAAGCAAAGTTCTCTTTTGCAGCTTGTAATAGTAAATGTCCCTTTAAGCAGGCTTATGACAAACAGAAAGGCAAAGTTCTCTTTTGCAGCTTGTAAAAGTAAATGTCCCTTTAAGCAGGCTTATGACAAACAGAAAGACAAAGTTCTCTTTTGCAGCTTGTAAAAGTAAATGTCCCTTTAAGCAGGTTTATAGTTACCCAAGAAAAGATAGTGGAATAAGGCATAAGCAAGGTCAGGCAGGCAGTAGTCGGCATCCAAACATCAGTAGTAGAATAAGGCAAAAGCAAGGTCAGGCAGGCAGAAGTCGGTATCCAAACATCAGTAATAGGGTTAAGGCAAAAGGCTTGGTCAGGCAGGCAGAAGTCGGTACACAGGAATATAGAACAGAATTAGGTATGGTACTCACAAACTCCAAGGGGAACAAATAAACGGGCCCCAAGTAAGATCTCCCGCCGTGGTTTAAAGGCAGGAGCGGCGATGTCATCAGAGGGGTGTGTCGAGGAAGCGTCACGTTGCTAAGCAACGTGTCGTCATTCACTCAGAGAAGATCCGGGAGCCGCGGTGACACGGCGATGAACGGACAAAATCATGACATCAGCCCTCTTTTTGAACATTCATACCTAATATTCTATCGCAATGGCTGATTTGTCAGAACCTGCAGTCACCAATCCCACTGGGGTTTCTACTGATGACAAACGCAGGCTCATCTTAGCCACAGCACTGCAAGGGGGCAATGTTGTTCCTACTGTACCTAAGGAAGACAATCTGCCTGCATTATTCTCTGGCCTGGAGAAACTTCAATATAAAGAGACAAATCTTTGGTGGGACATTGAGTTCTTAGATTCGTATATAAAAGAAGGGAAAGTACCACGTGGTCTAAGGATGAAAAAAATTCCCTCTTTTGCCCAACATATACCAGAGTTCATGGAGGAGTGGAACAATACCTTGACTAGATGTTCCACGACCCTGATGAACCAACTTTTGAGACATAAAAGACAAGAAAGAGACGCTATCCTGACTGAAATTAACACAGTAGTGGACACAATTAAACCATTTGAGACCACTAACCAATATAAAGATTATACAATACAATTGGAAGAAACCATCAACAAACTAGACACGGATTCATCCAACAGAAAAGTGTCCAAATATAATAGAGACACTAAGGACTATGACCTTAACATTGTTTATTCTTGGCAACAACATAGACCCATTAGGGGCAGGGGGAATTCCAACACAAGTCAAAAAATAAAAATAACAAACACTGTAGTCATTCCAATAAGAAAGTAACCTTCTCCAGCATAGATACTGGTGATTCTGAATCATCCCTCCCACAACCTTTGGGTTTCCCAGTATCAGAGTCCCTAGAGCCCATAGTATCATCTAATATGGGAGCTAGTACATCACCCAGAGCCACTTTGGCTACTTTAGTAAAACCTCCCAACCAAACTAGCACTCCAAAAGTTACTAGTCAAGCACATAGATACCCCAGCAGGACAGCCTCAAAAAACAAAAAGAAATAAATAATGTAATTAATTTGTCTTACACTCAACTCACATCAGCACAAGTTTCTATTTTGAATAAAGGCCTCACTTTTGCACTCAGCACCAATTTTTATGTTTTTTCCACCATGATAGATATAAATAGACTAGTGCACTTTCTGTTCCCACACAATTGGACAACACTAACATTGGTTTAGTCTTCAAGGACCAGTGTGACTTTAACACCCTTTTATCTTTACAACACACAACAGGGGGTCCTACCACTTCCATACATCAGTTCACACACACTGATCGGTCCTACTTTTACCCTATTCAGGCTAGAAGCCATAGCATTGAACTATATCAGGAAACAGTAATAAGAGACATTATGTCCCTTAATGACACTTTAAAAAACCCGAATATAGCTAGACAACACAATGTCACCCCCTTGGAAAGAATAGCCTTAAAGGAACTCAAGGACAATCCTGACATAGTGATTACCCAAGCAGACAAGGGAGGGGCGGTAGTAATACTTAATACCTCAGACTATGTAGAGGAGGCTAATAATCAACTCAATGACACTAATACCTACATGAAACTCACTTTTGATCCTACATCTATGTATAGTCAAGAACTATCCTCTTTCTTGGACATAGCTCTTGAGGAGGGTTTTATTTCTAAAGAAACCATGGAGCATTTGCTTATTAAAGACCCACTTATACCCACCTTCAGAGTTGTGCCAAAGATTCACAAAACCCTCTGCAAACCACCTGGAAGACCCATAGTGGCGAGCATGGGGTCCCTATGTGAGAGATTGGGTGCTTGGCTAGATTCAGTACTCCAACCAATAGTAAAGTCCCTTCCAGGTTACATCAGAGATAGTGCCCATCTCTTACACCAATTGGAAAATATCAAATGGCAGCCGGGGTTCCAGTGGCTCACTATAGATGTAACTGCCCTCTACTCAAGCATCCCACACCACAAAGGACTTGAAGCCTTGGGCCACATGATTAGGAGATATACTCAATTTTCAGATGACTTCATAGACATTGTAGTCTCCACAGCGAAATTCTTACTTACACACAACTACTTTGTCTTTTGGGCGGATTTCTATCTGCAGAGATGCGGTACAGCCATGGGGGCTAAATTTGCCCCGGCATATGCCAATTTGTACATGGGCTGGTTAGAACTCAACAGCATCTTTGCAGATGGTTTCCCCCTCAGAGACAATGTGGTTGTGTATGGTCAATATATAGACGACCTGATAGTCATCTGGAATACGAGAAACCATAGAGAAGCACACTCCCTGGTAGATTTGCTGAATGACAATACCTTCAACCTCAGCTTCACACATACTGTTACATCAAAATCTATACCATATCTTGACTTACTACTTTCAATTGATGATGACAATAACATTATTTCAACTATATACAGAAAGGCCCTAGCCTAATCCTATGTACACCATATATCCTTAGTAATACCTCTGGAATTGTTAGAATATACGTCTTACCAACGGCCTTATAGGCACTTACTTTTTACTACAACCCTTGTCCCTTTCTTTCTTTTTTCAAATAGCTTAGAGATTACATTATTGTATTTTAGGAACTATTGAGCTCTTGTTTTCTCACCCCTCCCCTTAGGATCAATAGGGTTTTAGTCAAATTTAGCTATATGAATGAGCTAGCACTTAATAATAATTGTGAGAAACACCTAAATAATGTTTTTTTATATATATATATCACATTATATTTACATATCTTAATGCACTTTTGTTATTGCTAATTAATTACTGTACACCAATATTAGTAACCACGTTTGCACAGCACCTGTATGGACTTGTATTAGGTATCCAACAATATTTTCTATTGGCTACCACAATGTATTTAACTACTCACCAGGTGAGCACTTACAGATCTCTGATAAAGCGCACTGAGCATGCGCAAAACACGTCAGATCCTGCTTACCCCCGCATACTGATGTAGTGCTTTACTCACACGATTCAGAATAAACCACTTTGGCTTGAGTTCCACGGCATCCTCATCTTTCTTTTCTTGACAGAGTGTTTCCTGTCATAGCCCCTTTTAACCTCTTCATCCCTCCTAAGGACCTCGTCCCGAGGAACAGAGCTAGTTGGCTGGAAGACACCCACAGAGGGTAAAGTGGTGCGAATCTGACGTCCTAACATCAGCTGTGCCGGGCTAAAACCCGTGGCTTGAATGGGAGTTGCCCTATAGGCCAAGAGGGCTAGGTACGGCTCAGATTGCTTCAAAATGAACTGTGTTGTTTGAACTGCCCTTTCAGCCATTCCATTGGCCTGCGGGTAATGTGGACTCGACGTAGAATGGACAAAAACATATTTACTGCTGAAAGAAATGAACTCTGTGGAAGCAAACTGCATTCCGTTATCACTCACTAACTCCATTGGTATGCCCCACCGGGCGAAGAAGCTCTTGAGACGAGTGATAACGGCTGCTTGTACTCGCAGCTGGCAATAAATTTCCCCGCACAATCGATGCGGCCACCAGGACTATGAACTTTTGTTGTAACTTTCGCCAGCTGAGGCTGTCGAGGCAGTTTTATGAATGCTGCAAGGGACATAACAGTGATGTCTGCTCCTGTGTCACTCTTAAAGGCAACTTTAGCTCCCATAACAGTAAGAGTAACCCGCCAATCTTCATCTGAACCAGACCGTTCAACGAACCCTACAAAGGACACTTCTTGACCCTCCTGGTCACTATCCACCTGCATCTCCTTAATGTATTCAGTTTTACATGCCACTTCAAAATGGCCCATTCGGTTACACTTTCTACATCTTTTGTCTTTAGCAGGGCATACAGCACTCTGATCATGGGTACGGTTACACCGTGTGCAGCGAGCATGCTGCGCCCATCCGCTTCTGGGCCTATCTGTTGCCTTTGGTCTACCGCTCACACTGTGCCTTTCACTAAGCAGCTCTCCTGAACTGCTGCACTTCATCCACAATACTCTCAGACCTCCGATCAGCACTTTGCTTTTTCACCAGTTCACTCTGGTGGGCCATCCTAATAGCCCCATCCAATGTTAAATCAGCCTCCAACTGTAGCTTCAGTGAAACTTCAGCATCTGCAATTCCTTTGACTATTCTGTCTCTGATTGCTCCTCTTTAGCAACACCAAACTCACAGAATTCAGCTAGTTCATACAGGCTGCGAACAAATGACTCCACAGATTTTCCCACACGCTGAGCACGTTTGCGAAAACAAGCCCTCTCATGAATCACATTTCTTTTGGGCACAAAGTGAGCACTGAGTTTGTTCATAACTATTTCAAAGTCAGATTCTTCCCCTTCTTGGAAAGTTAAGGCATTGAACACTGGCTCCACATCTTTCCCCATAGAGTATAAAAGAGAATTAACTTGTACTTCACCACTCTCCTTGTCCAACTTGGAAGCAATCCTGAAGCGTTGAAACCGCTGACACCATGTGGGCCAAGCTACAGGCTGAGAGAAATCAAAAGGCTCAGGTGGGGTAAACTTCGACATCGTCATTAATCAGGAAACAGAAGCGCAGGCAAGTACTTCTGACACCATGTCATGAGATGCAGGACACAACATAGAAGGTACAACACTATTTTATTGCACAGCATAGAAGTATACAGCTTGTACAACACATCTAACTTGGTAACTGCGACATAGACAATCAATCCCCTAAACCACGAGACCATCCGGTGACGCCACTTCCCACTCTCATCACAGGAGTATATTAGAAATTTGCTTAAAATTGCATGCTCTATCTGAATCATGAAATATTTTTGGGGGGTTTAGTGTCCTTTTAATTATTAGGGCTTTGTGTAAGAAAGTTAAAAGTTGACAGCCCTTTAAAAATCTGAATCCTTTTGTGGATTGAATGGTATGGAAAGATACCCATTTAATGGGCCATGTATGGGGATATGCATTAGAGCATTTGCAACACACTGCACATGCCTACAGTTATTTCTCTCTTGCCTGTGTGTGCCTTTGTGTGGGAGTATGTCTGTGTGTGTGTCAGTGACTGTCTTTTTGTGTGTGTGAGTCTGTGTGCAAAAAGGTGAGTGTATTTGTGTGTGTGTATGTGAGAGAGAATGTGTGTTTGAGTTACTGTTAGTGTGTTAGAGCAGTGTTTTTCAACCAGTGTGCCGTGGCACACTAGTGTGCCGTGAGAGATCCTCAGGTGTGCTGCGGCAGACTGACAACAGTGCGACATATTTTTAAAATTTTGCTTGTTTTTTACTCTGGGCCTTTGTTTTATTTTGAGTGAGATGATGACTGAGGATAACTGCAGCTGCAGCTCGCCTCCCCGACCCGTGTTCACACTTGGAAGGAACCCCCACAACACTTGCCTAGTGCCGGCTCTACACGCAGCACCACGCAACACTTCAATCCCCCATGCATGCTTTGCTCCTCCTCCAGAACAGCATACCATGCTCCACATATAATCTTGTGCTCCACAGATAACACTTTTCCCAGTTTGCAGGGGGAGGACTTTTCCTAGTGCGGGGGTGTCCCTCTTTCAAATTTTGAAATATTGGGAGGTATGTGACAGGCTCATCAGGCATCATTTACAACCATGACATATTGACATTCATTCACAGACAATCATTATGATTGTTTGTGAATGAATGTCAATATGTCACGTATATTGTAGGAGGCATGGCATGACAGTACAGTATGTGTGTGTGTATATATATATATATATATATATATATATATATACTGTATTAGGCTACAATGTGTGATTTTGTAAAATTTTGGGATGGTGGTGTGCCGCAGGATTTTTAAATGTAAAAAAGTGTGCCACAGCAAAAAAAAAGGTTGAAAATCACTGTGTTAGAGAGTATGTTGGTGTGAGTGTCTTTGTGTGAGTGTGTGTGAGAGTATGTGTGTGTGTGTGTGTGTGTTAGTGTGTGAATATCTATGTGTGAGTTTGTGTTTATGTGCTATTATACATAGTTTGTACTCTGCAAAAAAAACAACATTTTACTGTGGTATACACGACACCAGAGTGTTTGGCTTAAACTAAAGGTGGCAACTGTAGTCCAATATAACCCCCCCCCCCCCCCTTTAAGTTGTGCATGTTCCCATGTGAGATTATATATACATTTAATGACTGCTGCTGTCGTTTTATGCCATCTATATCAGAGGTATATTGTAGCAGCCCCCTATCTTCTGTATTTCTGGTTATTTAACCCATACATTGATTACGTGAAAGCACTGCACATTTTGGAAGTGTAAGAGAAGGTGATTGCCAGGCTGTGCACTTCCTCAGCATCCAGATACTTACATTTAAACAACAGCAGTGCCACCCCTGCCCTGTGTTTGTCACTGCTTTAAAGAGATTCTTCATAAACATAGCACATTTCAATGTAGTTCTATTTGCAAATTTGCTTTGTTTTCATGGTATCCTTTGTTGAACATTATGACATAGTTGCAAACACTGCTATAGGGGCAGATTTATCAAGCTCCGTATGGAACTTGATGCCCCTGTTTCCGCGCCAGCCTTCAGGCTCGCCCGAAACAGAAGTTATGAAGCAGCGGTCTAAAGACCACTGCTCCATAACTTGTCCGCCTGCTCTGAGGGCGCAGACAGAAATCAACCCGATCGAATACGATTGGGTTGATTGACACCCCCTGCTAGCGGCCGATTATCTGCAGGGGTGGCATTGCACCAGCAGTTCACAAGAACTGCTGATGCAATGATAAATGCCGACAGCGTATGCAGCGGACATGATACGCTACATGGTATCATGTCTGCTCGCACTATGATAAATCTACCCCATAGAGTGCTAAAGCCACATGTATACTTATGAGCTTCTACGAGCCTACCTAGGTTTACTCTTCAACACAAAAAAATAATCAAAATGATGGTCTTTATAGTTCCAGCTTATAACTTTATTTTTATTTTATTTTTAAAGATATACAGTATGGGAGTAAGAACTTCTTTACAAAGCAAAACGCTGTATCAGGAGAAAAACTGTTTTTTTTTTGGTCTGCAAAAAACATAGCATAAGTAATAAAAAACACGCTCAGGTTATATAAAATATTTATTAAGAGAAAGACAATAAGATCAAATATAAATTTGAAGACAACTAGATAATTGTTTATTCATCTAAGATAATTAACACACACTTAATTTTGGTGATGTAATTAGCAGTTCAGATTCAATCAATCAATCACCACATTATGGTCAGAGGATCCCAGACAACCTGCTCTTATAAGAAAACAAAACAAAAAAAAAAAAAAAACTTTTTACAGTTGGCGGTGCAATGCAACATTAGATCTAAGCATAAAACATATAAGACTTCAGTATTTACAAGATTTAATGTTAGAAATTAACATGCATGTGCAGTAGTAATAGAACATATTTTCAGACAGTGATACGTACTTTATCGCGGCCGGACTTTTAGCCGACAGACATTTGGCCGACACACAAGTGGCTGTTGGATAACAGTCCGGCCACGAAATAGATAGATAAATAGATGCAATAGATAAATTTGATAGATAGTTTTGATAGATTATTTCCCAGACAGAGAATTACAAGACGTGCAGGCTGAGACCCATGGTAAGGTTCCCAGAGGCAGTTGCGGCGCCCGAGGCTCTGATTAGAACAGAGCACTCTGGAGCGTATCTGCTCTCGGCCGAAATCGGAACATGCTTCGGCATTCTGTCCGTCGGCCAAATGTCCGTCTGACAGAATGCTGTCTGCCAAATGTCAGTCTGCATTTTGTCAGAGCACCGTACTTTATACCATCTTGTTATCTGCAAGAGCAATCTGCGAAAGTATCTCACTAGCATCTCAATATTCTATTTTTACTCTGTAAATATCAAAATATCAACCCCATCCTTCTACAATGAATAGAATATAAAATAGACTTGTATTGGCTCAGTTGTAAGAGTTATATATGAGTCATATATCATTTTGTTTTCATACAGGTGTAATATTTCCCAAAGGTATCTTTATTTAATATGCTGCAATGTGTTCTAAAATAGCGTATTTCAACTAGTGCTGTTCTGGTAAATTGCCATTTGGTTGTGTTGCTACACCAACTTGCTTTAGGCCTCTGACAATATTTTTAATTTATAGTGTAAAGCTGGCTTGGTAGGATAATGAAGCCACTACACTTTAAGATCTCACAGGTATGTGACTAACTGCTGTAAAAGTACCATTCTCTCTATTTAGAAGTTTAATACAACATACATTGTTCTTTATTTAGGTGAAATTACTCAGAATTAAAGGGACACTGAACCCAATTTTTTTCTTTCATGATTCAGATAGAGAATGCAATTTTAAGCAACTTTCTAATTTACTCCTATTATCAATTTTTCTTCGTTCTCTTGCTATCTTTATTTGAAAAAGAAGGCATCTAAGCTAAGGAGCCAGACAATTTCTGGTTCAGAACTCTGTACAGTAGTTGTTTATTGGTGGGTGAATTTATCCACCAATCAGCAAGAACAACCCAGGTTGTTCACCAAAAATGGCCCATCATCGAAACTTACATTCTTGCTTTTCAAATAAAGATACCAAGAGAATGAAGAAAATTTAATAGGAGTAAATGAGAAAGTTGCTTAAAATTGCATGCTCTATCTGAATCACGAAAGAAAAAAAATTGGGTTCAGTGTTCCTTTAGTTAGGGAAGCAACTATTTAACCTGCAACTGCTATTTCATATAGATTTGGATGCTTAAGACAGCTAACATCTAAATTATATTTTGCATCTGGGAGCCAAAGGAAACTCCACAGGACCAGTTTAAAGGGACATAAAACCCACATTTTTTATTTCATGATTTAGATAGAGTATGTAATTTTAAACAACTTTCCAATTTACTTCTATTATCACAGTGTTTTCGTTGTCTTGTTATCCTTTGTTGAAAAGCAGGAAGGTAAGTTCAGGAGAGTGCATGTGTATGCAGCACTATACGACAGCAGGTTTGCAAGAATGTTATACATTAACAAGAGCACTAGATGGCAGCACTGCCACATGCTCTATACGTGTGTACACTACCTTCCTAAGTATCTCTTCAACTAAGAATACCATGAGTACAAAGCAAATTTGATAATAGAAGTAAATTGGAATGATTATTTTTTTTTTAAATTGTATGCTCTGTCTGAAATCACAAAAGAACATTTTTGGATTTCATGTCCCTTTATTACCCATTCCCCAGCTTTGCATAACCAACATTGTTATATTAATATACTTTATAACCTCTATGTTTGCCTATTTCTAAGCCCCTACAGGCCACCAGTGCTTTTTAAATCTTGCACAACAGCCAGACAGTGATAGTTCATGTGTGCTATATAGAAAACCTTGTGCACTCTCCCATGGAGAATGATAATGGTTATACAAGAACCAGCACTGATTGGCAAAAATGCAAGATTGTAAAAAGCACTGACATGATGAAGGGAGTTCCCAATAACCTTTTGGAAGCTTGGTGATATGTGCAAATTGTAGGTATTGTGTTTAGTTTATGTCCCATTTTATTTTAAAGAACTGTATTTTTGCATTTAATCTCGTTCTTTTGTATGTCTTCTGTTTTTGTAATTTGGGACTGTGTAACCTGTCTTTTTGTTATAAAAAAATATTAATAATCTAATTCTGTATTTGGGCTCTAATATCTGAATTCACATTCTGTACAGATAAGGTTAAAGTCATGTTACCTATTTGTTAGTCGTGTGAGTTATTGGGTTCCCTTATTCAAAACTCTTGGTGGTGGCAGTATTGTTAATCTGGGTTGGTGTAGGCAGGATTTGGAGGTTAATTTAGTGTCCCCTTTAGATCTTTGTAGAGATAAAGGTGTAAGGGAACCAGAGGATGGGTGCTATTAACCCCTTCATGCCCACACTCTCCCCATAGCCACGGCTGGGTGGATTGGCTTAGTCGTCACAAGTAGACAGTCCCTTTAAAAGTTATGCACCGGGCAAGTTGCCATGTTTCTCCTGAAAAGCAGAAGTTAAACACAGACAGAAATGGCAATTTGTTTAATATTTAAAAAGACAATAAACATGTTTGAATACAAAACATTAAAATAGTATTTGTGAATAACCTATAATTTAACTATGCATATTGCCTTTTTAAAAGGCTTAATTTTGCCTCTTGAGATAGGTCCCCCACAGCCGCCGTTGAGCTGAGTTTTTTTTAACACATCTTCAGTGTATCGGTACATTAAATAATGCTCGTTCTTGGCACTATCCACAGCTTACTTAGCTAGCAGAAGCAAGGAATAGCACCAGAATTGCGCACTATGCAATGTGCTTATTGGAACATTTTATATTAGCTGTATTGCTAGTAGAAGACATGATTTATAAAAAAAAAAAACAAAAAAAAAAAACCAACAACTTTTGGATGAATGGATCTGAGGAATTCTGCAGTTTTCATCTCTTCTAGATCCTCACCATAAATAAAACAAGCTCATTCATAACTTCTTTCTCCCTAAAATCGGTTTCAGATCAGCAATACACTACGGATTTAAAGCAGAACATGATTTATGATTGGAGGATCAGGGGCCATGTTCAGCTCTAAACCAGTGATGCATTGCTGGCCTGGAGCTTACATATTCCTTCTCAAACAATAACATACTGCCCAACATTTGTCTTATGTCATCTGGGTACTGGAGACTTAGTGAGGGAGATTTATGGGCAAAGGCTTTTAGTTTGTGGTGTTAGAAAAGGTATGGGCAAGGTTAGGTGAGCTCGGGGCAAGCGTAGGCAGGGATGGGGAAATCCTTGCCTTCACTCTGGAAACTTGGACTTGAAAACTGTGGGAGGGTTAGTGAGACAGAGTTCCCAAGCCTTGACAATACTGCAGTTAGCAGATGGTGGGGATCTATGTCACATAATAATCTAGCACATGAAATCTTTTTTAATGCTCCATGTCCTTCTAAACAAAATGGGTAGAAAGTGAAATTAGGTGTGCCGGGTGTCCTCTAAAAAAATACTAGACTAAACTTGTATTATCGTAAAAGCAAATCAGCCTAGCAGCCTGTAGAAACCCACGGTCCTACGCGTTTCGGCAGCCCTCTGCCTTATTCATGGACATAAAACTAATGTCGTTCAGCACTCTTAAATACACCCGAGTCCCCAGGTGCAATGAAATTACAGGCTGCTCATTTAAAGGCACATACATTCTCATCTAGACCATAGTCAGTATAACAGTATACAGTGTTAACAGATTATATTATTCATGTTGTACATTAAGTGTAATCTCTGTATAGTTAACATCACATTAGTTGTAAAAGCTAGTTGAAACAGATTTGTGGATTCTTAGCGGAAAATAGCAAGCACATAACATGGATCAGTAATTGAAAAATGGAATTCGTACTTATAAATAGTTATACTCCATATGTAAACTTAAATCCTAAACCTGCATAAATTAACTCATAAACTCAAGAATATAGAAAATGAAATAGAATGTTCTGATTTAGTCAGACACTTTATATTTTTTCATCAGAAAGCAGTAAATAACTGAGGAGGCTATCAGCCCGTGAACCCTGACTTGAGTGAAATAATACTCATGAGACAACAGGTGAATGATACGGAGCGGTGACGGCCAGAGTTGCATACAAGCTTGGTGCGGTGAGTCTCCATTTTTCATGATTTTCACAGCTGCATAAATGTTTGGAGCCGTATAGAGGATTTCCTTGAGACTAATTACATTAAACTTGTATCATGTATACTTTACACAACTGAGTAGTCATTTTATCCCCTTGGCTGCCCGTAAAAAACAAATTAAAGGGATATGAAACAGTACTTCTTTAGTTAAAAAAAAAAAAAAAAAAGTTACATCAAAGTAAGCATAAAAATAAATATATTGTGTTAAAACAAGCAAACAACTAACTTGTTTTATTTCAAAATGAGCACTTAGAAATTCTCAGAGTAGCCGCTGCCTACAGGAAGGTAGCTGCCATAATGACAATTTAAGTTCTGCTGTGGCTTCTTGCCACATGATTTTTGCAGTAAAAGTCCACAACTGAGCATGGGCAAAAAAATGACTTCCTGTGGCTAGTGCACATGTATCCTTTGAAGCCAGCAAACTGTTTTTTTTTCCCTTTATATTTTTTTTGCTCCTTACCACATCCTCTGATAGGCAGTTCAATGTAATGACTACCACCATAAACAATAATCACAATGGTAGCAAGAATCAGATTATTATTAAAAGATGGGCAATTCATTTTCAGTAGTAGTGCATACTTTGAACTGACTTTTGGAAGAGATGGTATTTGTACATAAGGGTTTTTACCAACTCTTCTGATGGGCAGTTCAAGGTCATGACTACTACTGTAAATAATAATTGTAGCAACTTAAAAAAATGGAAATCATTTTGAGTAGTAGTACATACTAGTTTGCTTATCTTTTTTATTTTTGATCCTATCACATAATTTTTGCAGCAGAAGTGCTGTACTGACCACGGGCAGGAAACTGATTGCAGCTAGTGAACGTGTCTACTAGCGGAAGCTACTCCTTTGTCTTCCCATAGAGACCCTGCACACATGAATAAAAAAAAAAAAAAAAAAGAAGAAAGAAAAAGATAAAATAATTTTAAAATGACGAAAAATTCATATTGCAATGAACTCACTGCTTATTGTTTTTCTATTGAAACAATGAAACAGTTTTATATCCCTTTAATATTTTAACCTCTTTGGCTGCCAGCAACACACGTGCACTAACCAGCAAGCGCTACCCAGGTGCTAAACCAAAAATGGTCTGGCTCCTAAGCTTACATTCCTACTTTTCAAATAAAGATACCAAGAGAATGAAGAAAATTGATAATAGCAGTAAATTAGAAAGTTGCTTAAAATGGCATGCTCTGTGTTAATCATTAAAAAGAAAAAAAAATGGGTTTCTTATCCCTTTAAAGTGATACTGAACTCTTACTTTCATGATTCAGATCCATGTGAATTCAATTTTTGTCTGGAATGTCTCCTTAAAGGGACACTGAACCCAATTTTTTTATTTTGTGATTCAGATAGAGCATGAAATTTTAAGCAACTTTCTAATGTATTCCTATTATCAAATGTTCTTTATTCTCTTGGTATCTTTATTTGAAATGCAAGAATGTAAGTTTAGATGCCGGCCCATTTTTAGTGAACAACCTAGGTTGTCCTTGCTGATTGGTGGATAAATTCATCCACCAATCAAAAACTGCTGTCCAGAGTCTGAACCAAGAAAAAAAGCTTAGATGGCTTCTTTTTATATAAAGATAGCAAGAGAACGAAGAAACATTGATAATAGGAGTAAATTAGAAAGTTGCTTACAATTGCATACTCTATCTGAACCACAAAAGAAATGTTTTGGGTTCAGTGTCCCTTTAAGTATGACAAAAGGGCAACAGGAGCCAGCAAATATGAGCACTAGATTTACAATTCAGGAAACTTCAATGAAACAAATTCACTGAAGAGACACTGTGGCCAAATGTAGCTAACCCTGGAAAACAAGCAACGCCAGCTAGTGGCAGCATGAGTTATTTGCAATGGTTAGTTTATGATCAGACTAAAATAGTTTGTTTTTTTATAATTAATACAAACACATTATTATTATTAGTGAAATCAAGGGGTTAAATCAGCACTGACAGTGTACTTTGCAGCAGTGACTTTAACCCCTTGACAACACATCACAGTAATTGTAACAAGTGCAGTTCCACTCTGCTTCTGCTAGCCTTCCCCCTGAGTGCACTTGGCTGTGAAACTGCCTAACTGTCATTATGATAGCAGAGTCAGAGTGCAGCTCAGGCTTACAATTGAAGGGGCACACAATTATATCGACCCCCACCAAAGCAAAGCCACTAAAGTTCAGGCTAACTGACAGAAGAGTGCAGGTCTGCTCTTCTACTCAGTCTGACTGGCTAATAGCAGCATTGGAGGGGCCCATCACACAGAAAAACCAAGTAGCTGCAATGTTTCTGGCTGTGGATGTCTCTATATAATGCAGCGATCTCTCATATAAGACTATTACAAAAGCATACTTAACCTAAGGCAATGTTTCTATCAATCTATTACACTTTCCTACACAAACGTTGAGATTCCACCTTTACCTAACCATGTCTTCACCCATATACATAATAACACTACCCACATCCAGCCCTCCCTCTTTGTCTTCATCTGCGCTTCCTCCTTAATTACTTCTTCTTCCTGACACGCTTCCTTGACTCGCTATCTCCTCCTATTGTAGGCTCATCCTCAGTTGCACTAGCCCTCCCATCAGTGTATGTCCGCGCACTACCCTCCTCTGTGCCACCGCCTCCTTCTGGCAGTGTCTCGCGGGATGCTAGAGCGCAGTTCCCGAGGATTGTTCTGTACAGGTTGCTGTCAGTGCTGAGTGCTCACCTCTGGGGGGATCAGAGCTTCCTCTCTGGTGAGTCCATGCTTGGTGTGTTTGGGGTTTTAATGGTGACGCTGCTTCCTCTCTCCCTCCTCCTAACACAGAGCAGCAGCCCAAACTTCCCTGTCTGAGCCCACCTGACATTAACCCGTTGACTGCTAGAGAGAGCTGCCCTCTTTCTCAAGTCATAGGGATAATATGACTCCTAATCTTCCCAAAAGACGACCGACTGTGCACAATAACCTTGTAACTGGCAACTCAGGCCTTGCTCGGGCAAACTCAATTCAACCACCTCATCAGCAAAACACTAAAAATGCAAATATTTACGTTTGAAAGTTTCAACTGTGGCTGTTGGTTGTGGGTAGATTCAAACACATTGTTCGAAATAAATCTCATAAGTGACATAGAAAGACATTTAAGGAATGTAAATTTGATATTATTTAGAAGTTGACAAGTAATGGCATTTCTATTCCATGTGGTTAGTAACCCCAAGTTTGATTTTAACAAACTTTTTTTCTTTGAGTAAGAGGCTCTTTCCAGTTTTAAAGTCGCATTGGCCTATTTTAATGCCAGAAATTGGAGTACACCTGCGTTTGGTGTTTGCTTGGTAAATACTGCACAGTTCCTGTTATTTAGAATTTGGATAACCTTGTCAAATTAGTTTACATATTACAAATAAAAACAACATAGTTCTAAAGAATTGAACAGAACTTTTATTACCATCTAAATAGTGTAGACATATGCTGTAAATAAGAATATAGTATGCTATATTGACCGTTATAGACTATTTTAACCTTTTAACGCCGTTATGCCGTTCTATTCCGTCATAATTACACTGGGCTTCAAAGCCGTTATGACGGAAAAGAACTTCATAACAAACGCCTGTCCTGAAGCCTACAGCGCTTCCTGTATTTGATCGCGGTCTGGAGGGTGTTCTTAGGGTTATAGGGACGCCCAGCAGGCCCAATCCAATAATTGAAATCTTGTGATCGTGTGATTTCAATTTGTCTACATCGGACTAGTTGTTCCGATGTAGACACACTAACCCCCGGCAGGAAAGGGTTAATCTTAACAGTGCCTTCATATACAACATGCTTAAAAGATTATGCTTGTAGTACTGGTGTCCACTAAATGGACACATACAAATTATTATTTTTACATAATTGTGCAGTGTGTGTGTATGCTACCTATTTTTTTTTTTTGCATTCAGTTAAAGGGGTGATACAAGTAAACTGAATTCTAATTTGTCTGTTGTAAAAAAAAAAAGTGAAAAGTTAGACACTGCTTTCCCCTTGTGCCATATGGACGTAGTAGATACATCAATATAGTTCTTTGCCCAGCGTACTGTGTTGACGTAGTACCTACATCCAGCACAGAGGTGCATGTTGCTGTCAGCTTAAACAGTGGTAGGTGCAACCATGTAGTAGAAGGCATTGTGCTTCCTTACCATATGAAGCTAGAACGCTGAGCATTACAGAGAGACTGTATCGCGATCATCCATCGGTGCTGAGCGGGAGTAGTGGGAGGTCGGCCTAGCAGAGGGGGTGGTTCCCTACAGTATGGAAAATCATTTTGAAGGGAGAGGTGGGGCCCTATACTATGGAAAATGATTTTGAAGGGAGAGGGAGGAATGTAGCCTTACACTACGGAAAGAAGTGATGTTGGATGGGTTCCCTACATTTAAGAAAAATAGATAAAAAATAACTTGTTACTGGCAGACTAACTACCAGTAACAAACATGGCTGGTAGCAGTGGGAGGATGGAGGGTTAAAGAGTTTGGAAAATCATGAAGGTGGGAGGGTGAGGAGGAATATCCCTATACTTTAGAAATGAAAAAAATATATATATTACAAATAATAAAGCCCTAAACTGTATACCGGCAGTGTTAATTTCGTTGACTAAAACTAGACTAAAATGACTATAAAACTAAAGAAATTCTGATGACTAAAACTAAAATGACATTTTAGTCAAAAGACTATGACTAAAACTAAATCAAAATGACATTTTAGTCAAAAGACTATGACTAAAACTAAATCAAAATTTGCTGACAAAAACATTTTATGCAAGTTGTTATAATCAATCCATATCCAATTACTGCTGTTTTGTAAAATTTACAAAACTTAATTTTATTAAATTTTAAGATAGACATGTTATATACCACAACAGTTAAATCTGTATTGCATGTTAAAACCTTAATACCATAAATAAAAACAGGTTAATAAACCTTTACTCCAGGATAATCAATTGATTCTTCCTATTGAAATAAGCATAACCCACGAGTATGGGTTTAAGCTATGCTGTGTCTGTGCTAGCTGCAGAAACTTTTTGTTGTGTTAAGTTACTTGATACTTGTTTTAATTATTAACAGAGAACTGTTAAAGTTTTTATATTGGGTAATATGTGCAATACAGCCAATACAGTTTACAGTTTTGTTTTTTTATTTTTTAAAGTTGCACTTCTGGTTTTATTTCATTTTAAGTTTAACAGGTGTTATGTTTACTCCTGGAGTATGTAATCAGTTTGCAAATGATAGAGAAATGCTTAAATAATGCATTACACTTTAACTAAATCCCGTAGATTTTTGTTGACTAAAATCTACTGGAGATTTAGTCGACTAAAATCTACTGGAGATTCAGTCGACTAAAACTAGACTAAAACTAAAACAATTCAGATGACTAAACTACGACTAAAACTAAAATTGCATTTTAGTCAAAAGACTAAAACTAAGACTAAATTGAAATTTGCCGTCAAAATTAACACTGTATACCAGCAGACTGTCCGCCTGTACCTAAGATGGTGGTGACCAGAGGGGCGGGGAAGAGAGCTGTTTGGGAGGGATCAGGGAATAGGAGGTGTCAGGTTGGAGGGTAATTCCTACACTACAGCAAATATTAACCTTACAAGCTAACTGATTTAACCCCCTGCAATTAGCTAATTACCCCCCAAAAATGCATGTCTGCTGTTTTTTAACAAAGGGGACTCAAGTAAACTTGCAACCATTTGTTTTGTGACTGCAGTAGTTTGTAAATAATTTCAGTGAGAAACCCAAACTTTGTGAAAAAGTTCAGTTTTTGTAATTTTTTTTTAATTATGATTGTATTTGGCAGCCAAATACATAGTGGCATCAGATATACAATAATGGGCCTAGATCACTGGTTTTCAAGCCTCCCCAACAGCCAGGTTTTGAGGATTACCTTTTAATGAGAGCAGGTAAAATATCCAGGTTTTCTAATTAGCTGATCGTTTCACCTGTGCTGTAGTTTAGATATCCTGTTAGGGAGGCCTGGGGACAGGTTTGAAAACCAGCGGCCAAGATCAATTATCTTTGATTGTCTTCTTTAAAAATATATATAGTTTTCATAAGTAATTAAAAAAAAAAAAAAGTTTCTGTTTCAACACAGTGATAGTAAAAGTTCTCGTGTACTTTTGGATAGAAAGATTAAAATTGAAATGTGCATTTCAATAAACTCTTACTAGTAAAACTGTTTCGTCAGCATACTCACCTAGGCTATCTTTGACTAGAGCATCAGAATTCAGACACCATGCCTGTTCAGTCAGCTGACAGTGGTGTGTGTATAGTGTCTGTGAAGACAATTTGTGTCATACAAGCCCCCCACTGACCCTCAGTGAAGGATGTGTGATGTTTGAATGCTGGTGCACAGGACGCTCACAGCATATATAAGCCACCAATCAGCAGCTAGCTTCAAGCTCCTGAGTCTATCTAGATATGCTTTCAAACAAAGGATACCAAGAGAATTAAGCAAATTAGATCATAAAAGTAGGATTGGAAAGTTATGTAAAATTGTATGTGCTATCTGAATCATGAATGAAAAAAAGTGGGTTCCATGTCTCTTTAAGTCCTGGCTATTGATAGGCAATATAAACACAGCCAGCGGAAAAAAATTAGACTTCCAGTGGGGTGTAGAAGAGTAAACAAATAAAATTGATAATTTTCCATTATTGTGCTTTGGTTTACAAACTGATATACGATAAGGAAGCAAGTGTGTGTACACAAAGTGATAGCATAAAGGGATCTAATTTTACCTGCAAGCTCAATCAATTGTAATAGGCTGTGGTTTCAAAGCAAAAAAACAGCAATTTTATATATGTTATGGGTAAAGTCAGAAATACGGTAATGCTAGGATTACCCGGGTAAATCTGACATTACCCAAGCGGCTGTGGGTAAAGCCTGATGTAGTGTAATTAACACTTATTCACAATTTAGTTCCCTCTGGGGGGTTTAAGAAAGGTGCCCCGCCGATCCTCTGGCAACCACCCCAAGTGAACCTTGGGGAATGAGGTTTACAAGGGAGGCTTCACCCCCTCCCTTTGAACCCCCCAGGTTGAGGCAAAAAAAGATAGGTGCATTACAGTCCATTGTGTGTGTGTGTGTATATATGTATATGTATATGTATGTATATATATATATATATATATATATATATATATATATATATATATATATATATATATATATATATTGTGTGTGTGTGTGTGATGAAGTGACTCCATGCACTCTGAAAAGATTTATCATGTTACATCAGGCTTTACCCACAGCTGCTTGGGTAATGCTAGGATTACCCAATTTCTTACTTTACCCACAACATATACACAAATAAACCAGAAAATGCAATCAAGTTATTAGGAATACATTAAAGGGCCATAATACCCAAATGTTTAAACACTTGAAAGTGATGCAGTATAGCTGTAAAAAGCTGACTAGAAAATATCTCCTGAACATCTCTATGTAAAAAAGAAAGATATTTTACCTCAAAAGTTTCTCAGTAGCCACATCCCATTGTAAAGGATTTCTAAGCAGCATTTTAGTGTGTCTGTCCTGGGACAGCTGAAAGGATGAGCCTCGTGAACTCTCATGTTATTCACCAATCAGGTAAAGGAAGCTTACTATGAAATCTCATGAGAGTTAAGTCAAATCTCATGAGATCACAGTAAGAGTTCATGACCTCAGCACTGCTGATGCTGATTGGCTGCTGTTCATTTCTTCATTTTTTTTACCTGCAGCTGGGAGCAGCTGAGTATAACTTTTTACACAGAACTTACTCTGCTGAGATGAGGAGATTGTGAGGTAAAATATCTTCCTTTTTTACATAGAGATGCTCAGGTGATATTTGTCTGTCAGCTTTTTACAGTAATACTGCATCAGTTTCAAGTGATTTAGCATATGAGTATTATGTCCCTTTAAGGGAAAAACTATTTTACAGTATAGTGTCTATTTAACAAGCTCAATTACTTTTTTTTTCTCCCATTAGGATGTTGACGTCATGTCTGGTAGAACGATGGTGGCGCATTGGAGAACGACAGCTTTGACACTTTTGACTGTGTATGTAGTAACAGTTATACAATGTTCGGCAGATGATGTGATTCCTGATGAATGGATGCTTCTCCATGTAGTTGAAGGACAAATAGGAGCAGGAAACTATAGCTACCTGAGACTAAACCATGAAGGGAAGATAATACTTGAAATGCAGAGCCTAAGAGGTGATGCTGATATTTACATCTCCTCTTCAACCATACATCCCAGTTTTGATGATTATGAACTACAATCAACAACGTGCGGCTTGGACGTGATCACGGTGCCCTATCATTTCCAACGCCCAGTGGGCATTGGAATCTATGGTCATCCATCTTACCTAGAAAGTGAATTTGAAATTAAAGTCTACTATGATCAGACAATTCATGATGACCCTTTTGCCGGTGCCTCTTATGATCCTGAGGAGGTTGAAGCACATCAAAAACATCTAAGACACGCTTCACATGAGACACCCCAGGAGGAAGAATCAATATTAAGGACTATACTTATAGGAATTCTGAAAATTATTATTGAGGTTCTTTTCTAAATTTACACTGTGGTACATGGTACACAAGACAGAAGTGTGTAAATAACCATAAGAACTGGAATTTTCTAATCATAATAAATGGAAATGACTGGGATGTTAGGGAAGGCAGGGGAACAAACAGAATAGCAATTCCTTGTCCATTAAAGGAACAGTCTACACCCAAAAAAATTTTTGTTTAGAAAGATAGATTACTCCATTCCCCACTTTTACATAACCAACACCTTTATGTTTAATCAACCTCAGTGATTACCTTGTACCTAAGGCTCTGCAGACTGTCCCCTTTTCTCAGTTATTTTGAGACATGCATTATAGCCAATCATTGTTGACTCATAAATAATGCAACAGGAGTGAGTATGTTATCTATATGGTGCACATTAACTAGCAGTGTCTAACTGTGAAAAACTGCACTGAGATAAGAGGCGGCCATTAAGGGCTTAGAAATTAGCATATGAGCCTACCAAGTTAAAAGTCAAATTTATACATGCACGATTCAGATATAACATGTTATTTTAAGACACTTTTCAATTCACTTCTATTTTCAAATGTGCTTTGTTCTCTTGGTATCCCTTGTTGAAAAAGAATATTTATCCTACACTAGTGGGAGCTAGTTGCTGATTGGTGCCTGCACACATGTCTCTTGTGATTGGCTGATTAGATATGTTCAGCTAGCTGCCAGTAGTGCAATGCTGTTCATTCAGCAAAGGATAATAAAATAACAAAGCACATTTGATAAGAGAAATAAATTGAAAAGTTGTTTAAAATTGTATGTTCTATCCAAACTATGAAATAAAATTTTGGGGTTTCCTGTCCCTTTAAGTGAAGAACAAAGTAACAGTATTACAAACACGATTCTGTTTTGTAAATAGAGATAACCCCATTACAAATTCTTCCTTTAAAGATTAAAGGGACATTAGTAATTTTATGTACATATGGTCAGAAAAACTTTTGTTGGCAAAATTTGTCATTGTTTTGAAGTCCAGGGACACACACTTTTCCTTTGCTATGGCTAAGATGCAAAATGTGGCACAAATTGCTGTTCTGCATGTAGAAAGGTCAGGATTCGGAATCCCAGAAAAATCACTTCAGTCTATATGGGGCTCAGTGGAAAAACTAAAGTTTTTACATTACAGAAAAAACAGACAATAAATCATGGTACTGTTTTGAAAAGTCTTCTCCCCCCACTCTACATCATTAAAACTTTTATAAGAAGTTACATTTTAAGTTTAGTGTCCCATTAAGAAATAGCAAAGTAATGTTCCAAAGAGACATATCTATTACAATGCATTTAAGTGCTATTTTAGGCAATAAAAAAAATGACACATTTGAAGTGTTAACTTGAATAAGTAATAATTAGTGACTTTGAATGTATCTTGATTAAAAAAAAATACTTATACTGACTGGAATATGTAAATATATATAAAAAAATATATATAAATGGTATGCAGATTAAAAAAACTAGCTGTTCTTTTCCTTACCTATTTTAAACAATTACATTAGAATACAGATTAAATATTTCTCTCATTGTTTGGGTTCTGCAAAGTTAATTTTGGCTGGGAGAATTCTGGGAGGAAACCCCCACAAAATATTTTTTTCATTAAGTGTTATAATTCTTCAGTTTGTATGGTTATTAATAAAATAACACCTTGTATAAAGTGCCCTTGAACATTTTAATTTTTGGGGTAGTTTTCTTCCTGGGAGGGATTGTTATTGGATAAGCCAGAATCAAATTCCATGAGAAACACTGAGATGGCCCTGCTAGGACTGGTCATATAAAATCAAAGTGAACTTTCTTAAAGGCATATAAATACAAAACAGAAAATGTGTAGAACATTTTAATATTGTAATGATGTTTGAAAAACATAATTTATGCTTACCTGATAAATTTATTTCTCTTGTGGTGTATCCAGTCCACGGATCATCCATTACTTGTGGGATATTCTCCTTCCCAACAGGAAGTTGCAAGAGGATCACCCACAGCAGAGCTGCTATATAGCTCCTCCCCTAACTGCCATATCCAGTCATTCGACCGAAACAAGCCGAGAAAGGAGAAACCATAGGGTGCAGTGGTGACTGTAGTTTAAATTAAAATTTAGACCTGCCTTAAAAAGACAGGGCGGGCCGTGGACTGGATACACCACAAGAGAAATAAATTTATCAGGTAAGCATAAATTATGTTTTCTCTTGTAAGGTGTATCCAGTCCACGGATCATCCATTACTTGTGGGATACCAATACCAAAGCTAAAGTACACGGATGAAGGGAGGGACAAGGCAGGCTTAAATGGAAGGAACCACTGCCTGTAGAACCTTTCTCCCAAAAATAGCCTCCGAAGAAGCAAAAGTATCAAATTTGTAAAATTTTGAAAAGGTATGAAGCGAAGACCAAGTCGCCGCCTTGCAAATCTGTTCAACAGAAGCCTCATTTTTAAAGGCCCAGGTGGAAGCCACAGCTCTAGTAGAATGAGCTGTAATCCTTTCAGGGGGCTGCTGTCCAGCAGTCTCATAGGCTAAGCGTATTACGCTCCGAAGCCAAAAAGAAAGAGGTTGCCGAAGCTTTTTGACCTCTCCTCTGTCCAGAGTAAACAACAAACAGTGTAGATGTTTGGCAAAAATCTTTAGTAGCTTGTAAGTAAAACTTTAAAGCACCGACCACGTCCAGATTATGTAAAAGGCGTTCCTTCTTTGAAGAAGGATTAGGACACAATGATGGAACAACAATCTCTTGATTTATATTCTTGTTAGAAACTACCTTAGGTAAAAACACAGGTTTTGTACGCAGAACTACTTTATCTGAATGGAAAATCAGATAAGGAGAATCACATTGTAAGGCAGATAACTCAGAGACTCTCCGAGCCGAGGAAATAGCCATCAAAAACATAACTTTCCAAGATAAAAGTTTGATATCAATGGAATGAAGGGGTTCAAACGGAACCTTTTGAAGAACTTTAAGAACCAAGTTTAAGCTCCATGGGGGAGCAACAGGTTTAAACACAGGCTTAATTCTAACCAAAGCCTGACAAAAAGCTTGAACGTCTGGAACTTCTGCCAGACGCTTGTGTAAAAGAATAGACAGAGCAGAAATCTGTCCCTTTAAAGAACTAGCTGATAATCCTTTTTCCAAACCCTCTTGGAGAAAGGACAATATCCTAGGAATCCTAACCTTACTCCATGAGTAATTCTTGGATTCACACCAATAAAGGTATTTACGCCATATCTTATGGTAGATTTTCCTGGTGACAGGCTTTCGTGCCTGTATAAGGGTATCAATGACTGACTCGGAGAAGCAACGCTTTGATAAAATCAAGCGTTCAATCTCCATGCAGTCAGTCTCAGAGAAATTAGATTTGGATGATTGAAAGGACCTTGTAGTAGAAGGTCTTGTCTCAGAGGCAGGGTCCATGGTGGAAAGGATGACATGTCCACTAGGTCTGCATAACAGGTCCTGCGTGGCCACGCAGGCGCTATCAAGATCAAAGATGCTCTCTCCTGTTTGATTTTGGCAATCAGTCGAGGGAGCAGAGGAAACGGTGGAAACACATAAGCCAGGTTGAAGAACCAAGGCGCTGCTAGAGCATCTATCAGTGCCGCTTCTGGGTCCCTGGACCTGGATCCGTAACAAGGAAGCTTGGCGTTCTGGCGAGACGCCATGAGATCCAGTTCTGGTTTGCCCCAACGATGAACCAATTGAGCAAACACCTCCGGATGGAGTTCCCACTCCCCCGGATGAAAAGTCTGACGACTTAAAAAAATCCGCCTCCCAGTTCTCTACACCTGGGATATGGATTGCTGATAGGTGGCAAGAGTGAGTCTCTGCCCAGCGAATTATCTTGGAGACTTCTAACATCGCTAGGGAACTCCTGGTTCCCCCTTGATGGTTGATGTAAGCCACAGTCGTGATGTTGTCCGACTGAAATCTGATGAACCTCAGGGTTGCTAACTGAGGCCAAGCTAGAAGAGCATTGAATATTGCTCTTAACTCCAGAATATTTATTGGGAGGAGTTTCACCTCCTGAGTCCACGATCCCTGAGCCTTCAGGGAATTCCAGACTGCACCCCAACCTAGAAGGCTGGCATCTGTTGTTACAATTGTCCAATCTGGCCTGCGAAAGGTCATACCTTTGGACAGATGGACCCGAGATAGCCACCAGAGAAGAGAATCTCTGATCTCTTGATCCAGATTTAGCAGAGGGGACAAATCTGTGTAATCCCCATTCCACTGACTGAGCATGCATAGTTGCAGCGGTCTGAGATGTAGGCGCGCAAATGGCACTATGTCCATTGCCGCTACCATCAAGCCGATTACTTCCATACACTGAGCCACCGAAGGGCGCGGAATAGAATGAAGAACACGGCAAGATTTTAGAAGCTTTGATAACCTGGATTCTGTCGGGTAAATCTTCATTTTTACAGAATCTATCAGAGTCCCTAGGAAGGAGACTCTTGTGAGTGGGGATAGAGAACTCTTTTCCTCGTTCACCTTCCACCCATGTGACCTGAGAAATGCCAGAACTATGTCCGTATGTGACTTGGCAATCTGAAAGCTTGACGCCTGTATCAGGATGTCGTCCAGATAAGGGGCCACTCCACTGTGGCTTTACCTTCCTCAATATATGACTTTTGAAGCCTTTTGAGCCCTTCAGAGATGTCCTAAAGCATGCAGGGGACTGCTGAGGGAAGCTGAATGTCTCTGTCTGTAATTTTAACTGCGTAAAAAAGCGCTAAAATAGGCCCCTCCCACTCATATTACAACAGTGGAAAGCCTCAGGAAACTGTTTTTAGGCAAAAATCAAGCCAGCCATGTGGAAAAAAACTAGGCCCCAATAAGTTTTATCACCAAAGCATATATAAAAACGATTAAACATGCCAGCAAATGTTTTATATTGCACATTAATCAGAGTATATACCTCTGATAGCAAGCCTGATACTAGTCGCTATTAAATCACTGTATTTAGCAGTGTTAATTTTGACGGCAAGTTTCAATTTAGTCTTAGTTTTAGTCTTTTGACTAAAATGCCATTTTAGTTTTAGTCGTATTTTAGTCATCTGAATTGTTTTAGTTTTAGTCGACTGAATCTCCAGTAGATTTTAGTCGACTAAATCTCCAGTAGATTTTAGTCGACTAAAATCTAAGGGGTGTAGTTAAAGTGTAATGCATTATTTAAACAATATTAAAACTTTAACAGTTCTCTGTTAATAATTAAAACAAGTATCAAGTAACTCAACACAACAAAAAGTTTCTGGAGCTAGCACAGGCACAGCATAACTTAAACCCATATTTATAGGTTATACTTATTTCTATAGGAAGAATCAATTGATTGTTCACAGATTCGAAAAATTTTCGGCAACAATATTAGCACTGCTCTAGAACTTCCAAACTCATTATATACTCCTGGAGTAAAGGTTTATTAACCTGTTTTTATTTATGGTATTAAGGTTTGAACATGCAATACAGATTTAACTGTTGTGGTATATAACATGTCTTTATTTATCTTAAAATTTAATAAAATTAAGTTTTGGAAATTTTACAAAAGAGCAGAAATTGGATATGGATTGATTATAACACCTTGCATAAAATGTTTTTGTCAGCAAATTTTGATTTAGTTTTAGTCATAGTCTTTTGACTAAAATGTAATTTTGATTTAGTTTTAGTCATAGTCTTTTGACTAAAATGTAATTTTGATTTAGTTTTAGTCAGTCTTTTGACTAAAATGCCATTTTAGTTTTAGTCGTATTTTAGTCATTAGAATTTCTTTAGTTTTATAGTCATTTTAGTCTAGTTTTAGTCGACGAAATTAACACTGGTATTTAGGCTTAACTTACATTAATCCGGTATCAGCAGCTTTTTTTCTAGCAAATTCCATCCCTAGAAAAACTTGAACTGCACATACCTTATTGCAGGATAACCTGCACGCCATTCTCCCTCTGAAGTTACCTCACTCCTCAGACATATGTGAGAACAGCAGTGGATCTTAGTTACTTCTGCTAAGATCATAGAAAAACGCAGGTAGATTCTTCTTCTAAATGCTGCCTGAGATAAAATAGTACAACTCCGGTACCATTTAAAAACAATAAACTTTTGATTGAAGAAAAAACTAACTATATTACACCACTTTCCTCTTACTACCTTCAGCTATGTTAAGAGTTTGCAAGAGAATGACTGGGTATGGCAGTTAGGGGAGGAGCTATATAGCAGCTCTGCTGTGGGTGATCCTCTTGCAACTTCCTGTTGGGAAGGAGAATATCCCACAAGTAATGGATGATCCGTGGACTGGATACACCTTACAAGAGAAATAACTGTTACTCCTACAAAGGGGTTAAAAGTTACTCTCCAGAGGAGTAATACATAACAAGTCAATAACCAAGTGGCATGTGTGTATATGCTATCGTCCAGTAGTTCATTGATGCTTATATAGGTATACTTTGCAACAAAGTAAATTTAATAACAAATAAATTAAAAAACTTATTTTCATGTCCCTTACATTTGAGTGTGGCCTATTGCTTTACTTCACTCGCACCAAGCACATATCTAAATATTATTGGAGTGACTATTCTCTTAAATTACTGACCTTAACTATTGAGTGGACATTTAGTAATGATCCTATTGAATAGGCTAGTAAAGTAAAAAACTTAGAAAAGATAGCTTGTCTGTTAAAGTAAAGCTCTGTAGGACAATTTATGAATGACACATTTATTCTTCTTGAAAACACACCTGGTTCCGAATCTCTACAAAGTGCTGGTCTTGTGAGATTCTAAAAGATGCCTTGTCAGCATTATGAGATTCGTAAATGATCGTTTTAAAGGAACATGAAACCCACATTTTTTTTCTTTTATAACACAATTTTAAAGAACATTTCAATCTACTTCTATTATCTAATTTGCTTTAGATATCCATTGTTGAAGAAATACCAATGCACATGGGTGAGCCAATCACACGAGGCATCTATGTGCAGCCATTAATCTGCAGCTACTAAGCCTATTTAGATGTGCTTTTCAACAAATGGTGTATCTCTAAGGGGAGTTCACTAATATGCTTTATGTTAAAGGGACAGTCTACTCCAGAATTATTGTTAAAAAAGAAAAACAACATTTATGCTTACCTGATAAATGTATTTCTTTCCGGATATGGTGAGTCCACGGCTTGAGTAATTACTGTTGGGAATATCACTCCTGGCCAGCAGGAGGAGGCAAAGAGCACCACAGTTAAACTGCTAAGTATCACTCCCTTACCCACAACCCCCAGTCATTCGACCGAAGGGAAACAGAGAAAAAGGAGTAACACAAGGTGTAGAGGTACTGAGGTTGTAGTCAAAAGAACAACTGTCTTAAAATAAAGCGTGGGGCAGTGGACTCACCATATCCGTAAAGAAAATGAAATTTATTCTTACCTGATAAATTTGTTTCTTTTACGATACGATGAGTCCACAGATTTCATCCTTACTTGTGGGATATCGCCTCCTGGTCAGCAGGAGGAGGCAAAGAGCACCACAGCAGAGCTGTATATATAGCTCCTCCCTTACCTCCCACTCCAGTCATTCGACTGAAGTTAGGAAGAGAAAGGAAAAGCCAAGATGCAGAGGTGACTGAAGTTTAACAAAATTAAAGACCTGTCTCAGAAAAACAGGGTGGGCCGTGGACTCACCGTATCGTAAAAGAAACAAATTTATCAGGTAAGAATAAATTTAATTTTCTTTTACAAGATACGATGAGTCCACGGATTTCAACCTTACTTGTGGGATACAATACCAAAGCTATAGTACACGGATGAAACGGGAGGCACCACTGCTTGAAGAACTTTCCTCCCAAAAACAGCCTCAGACGAGGCAAAAGTATCGAATTTGTAAAATTTGGAAAAAGTGTGAAGAGACGACCAAGTTGCAGATTTGAAAATCTGTTCAACAGAAGCATCATTTTTGAATGCCCATGAGGAAGCCACAGCCCTAGTGGAATGAGCCGTAATTCTCTCAGGAGGCTGCTGTCCCGCAGTCTCATATACAAAATGGATGACACTTCAGCCAAAAGGAAAGAGAGGTAGCCGTAGCTTTCTGACCCCTACGTTTCCCCTAAAAAACGACAAACAAGGAAGATGATTGACGAAAATCCTTAGTTGCCTGTAAGTAGAACTTCAAGGCATGGACCACGTCCAAATTATGTAACAGACGCTCCTTCTTAGAAGAAGGATTAGGACACAGGGAAGGAACAACAATTTCCTGATTAATATTTTTATTAGAAACAACCTTAGGAAGAAAACCAGGTTTGGTACGTAACACCACCTTATCCGCATGAAAAATAAGATAAGGAGAATCACACTGTAATGCCGAAAGTTCAGAAACTCTGCGAGCAGAAGAAATAGCAACCAAAAATAAAACCTTCCAAGATAACAACTTAATATCTATGGAATGCATAGGTTCAAACGGAACCCCTTGAAGAACATTAAGAACTAAATTCAAACTCCAAGGAGGAGTAAGTGGTCTAAACACAGGCCTAATTCTAGTCAGAGCCTGACAAAAAGAATGAAAATCTGGAACATCTGCCAGACGCTTGTGTAGCAAAATAGACAAAGCAGAAATCTGCCCCTTTAAGGAACTTGCTGACAATCCTTTCTCCAATCCTTCTTGGAGAAAAGACAAAATCCTGGGAATCCGAACCCTACTCCAAGAGTAGCCCTTGGATTCGCACCAATAAAGATATTTACGCCATATCTTATGGTTAATCTTTCTAGTAACAGGCTTACGTACCTGAATCAAGGTATCAATGACCGAATCAGAGAATCCTCGCTTAGATAAAATCAAGCGTTCAATCTCCAAGCAGTTAGCTGCAGAGAAACTATATTCAGATGATGGAAGGGTCCCTGAATGAGAAGGTCTTTCCTCAATGGAAGCTTCCACGTTGGCTGAGATGACATGTCCACCAGATCGGCATACCAAGTCCTGCGAGGCCACGCAGGAGCGATGAGGATCACCGAAGCCATCTCCTGTTTGATTCGAGCAATCACCCGAGGAAGGAGAGCAAACGGAGGGAACACATAAGCTAGGCTGAACGTCCAAGGCATCTATCAGTTCGGCCTTGGGATCTCTGGACCTGGATCTCGGAAGTTTGGCATTCTGACGAGATGCCATAAGATCCAACGCCCCACTTGAGAATCAGGTTGGCGAATACCTCCGGATGGAGTTCCCATTCCCCCGGATGAAAAGTCTGTCTGCTCAGAAAATCCGCTTCCCAGTTTTCCACTCCTGGGATGTAGATAGCTGACAGACAACAGGAGGGAGCTTCCGCCCACTGAATTATCCTGGCTACTTCTGTCATCGCTAAGGAACTTCTTGTTCCTCCCTGATGATTGATGTAAGCTACAGTAGTAATGTTGTCAGACTGGAATCTGATGAATTTGGCCGAGGCCAAGCCTGAAGCACATTGAATATTGCTCTCAACTCCAGGATATTGATGGGAAGTAGAGACTCCGATCGAGTCCATATACCCTGAGCCCTCAGGGAGTTCCAGACTGCTGCCCATCCTATCAGGCTGGCGTCCGTTGTCACTTTCACCCATGAGGGTCTGTGGAAGCATGTCCCCTGGGACAGATGATCCGGCGACAAGCACCATAGAAGAGATTCGTTTGTCTCCTGATCTAGATCTATTTGAGGAGACAAATTTGCATAATCTCCATTCCACTGTCTTAGCATGCTCAGCTTTTAAAGTCTGCACCTCGCCCCAGCAGCTCTGCTGAGGCGCCTACCTGCCCCCTTGATCGACCAACGGACAAATGCGCTGCAGGTCCGGATCAACACTACAACGCTGCAGACCGCTTGTTAGAAACCATGCAGTCGTAGCGTTCACTAGTAGCACGTTATCAGAAACCGGGACTTCCTGAAGTAAGTGCTGCGCGGCTTTTCTTCAGCCCCAGCGTGCCAAGGAAGTCCCGCCTATTCCTCTGTCCCCAGCAGAAGAAAAAGTGTACAGCCATATCTGAGAATTTTGCCCCCAGAAATATAAAGACTGCACTTACCTCAATGCTGAGTAACAGCATGAGATGTCCCACAGGATCCAGAGGTCTTCTCCCTCCAGCAGCACTGTGGAAACAGAAGGGCCTTAGTTACTATATGCTAAGACCATATTCCAGAAGGGCAGCACAAGTATGGGAGGCGTAGTGAGGCTAAAACCCCACAAGTTCCCATTGCTCTAAAGCCACCTGTAGCTCTACTCTAGAGGCTGACAAGGAATATGGCTACACCCTATAGTAAAATAGCACACTTTGGCACCATTTTAAAAATAATAAACTCTTGATTGAAGAATCTAAACTAACACCTCACTTTACCTCTTCCTATCACTAACACAGGCAAAGAGAATGACTGGGGTGGGAGGGAAGGGAGGAGCTATTTATACATCTCTGCTGTGGTGCTCTTTGCCTCCTCCTGCTGACCAGGAGGCGATATCCCAAAAGTAAGGATGAAATCCGTGGACTCATCGTATCTTGTAAAAGAAATACATTTATCAGGAAAGCATAAATTTTTTGTTTTTCTTTGCTAAGATATGGTGAGTCCACGGCTTGAGAAATTACTGTTGGGAACCAATACCCAAGCTAGAGGACACGGATAAATATGGAGGGACAAGACAGGCAGTCATAAACAGAAAGCACCACAGCTTGAAGAACCTTTCTACCAAAATAAGCCTCAGCTAAGGCAAAAATATCAAATTTGGAAAAAGTATGTAGAGAAGAGCAAGTTGAAGCCTTGCAAATTTGTTCCACAGAAGCTTCATTTTTGAAAGCCCAAGAAGAGAAAACAGATCTTGTGGAATGAGCCCTAATTCTCTCAGGAGGCTGCTGTCCAGCAGTCTCATAAGCCAAACGAATTATACTTTGTAACCAAAAAGAAAGAGTAGTAGCAGTAGCTTTCTGACCTTTACGTCAAGAAAACAAAGAGGACTGTAGAAAATCCTAAGTCGCCTGTAAGTAGAATTTAAGATCACGTACAACATCCAAATTGTGTAACAAACGTTCTTTGGAAGAAGTAGTATTAGGATACCGAGAGGGAACAACAATTTCCTGATTGATATTTCTATTAAAAACAACTTAAGGAAGGAAACCTAATTTAGTACGAAGAACCGCCTTATCGGCATGAAAAATAAGATAAGGGGAATCACACTGCAGAGCTGAGACTTCCGAGACTCTTTGAGCAGAAGAGATAGCAACAAGAAACAAAACCTTCCAAGATAACTTAATGTCTATGGAATGCAATGGCTCAAAAGGAGCCAGCTGTAAAACTTTAAGAACAAGGTTAAGGCTCCAAGGAGGAGCAAAAGACTTAAAGACAGGCCTGATTTTGACCAAGGCCTGACAAAAAGATTGCGCATCTGGCACACCCGCCAAACGTTTATGTAGTAAAACAGATAAAGCAGAAATCTGACCCTTCAGGGTACTGACTGACAATCCCTTCTCCAGACCTTCCTGGAGAAAAAAGACAAAATCCTAAGAATCCTAACCCTACTCCAAGAGTAGCCCTTGGATTCACACCAATAAAGGTATTTACGCCATACCTTATGGTAAATCATTCTAGCAACAGGCTTGCGAGCCTGAATCATGGTCTCAATTACTGACTCAGAAAAACCACGCTTAGACAGAATTAAGCGTTCAATCTCCAAGCAGTCAGCTTCAGAGAAACAAGATTTGGATGAAGGAAGGGACCCTGGACAATGAGATCTTTCCTCAGAGGTAGTCTCTAAGGTGGGAGAGATGACCAGTAGGTCTGCAAACTAGATCCTGCAAGGCCACGCAGGGGCTATTAGAATCACCAACGCCCTTTTCTGTTTGATACGAGCAATGACTTGTGGAAGGAGAGCAAACGGTGGAAACAGGTATGCCAACCTGAAAACCACTTGACCTTGAACCGTACCTTGGCGTTCTGACGGACGCCATCAGATCTAACTCCGGCACCCCCCATTTGAGGAAAATACCTCAGGATCGAGTTTCCACTCCCCATGATGAAAAGTCTTTTTGTTCAAAAAATCCGCTTCCCAGTTGTCTACTCCTGGAATGTGGATGGCAGATAGACAGCAATTGTGGGTCTCTGCCCACTGAAGAATCTGAGTAACCTCCTTCATGGCTGAGGAACTCCAAATTCCTCCCTGGTGATTGATGTAAACCACAGAGGTTATGTTGTCTGACCGGAACCTGATAAACTGGGCTGAGAACAACTGAGGCCAAGCCAATAGAGCATTGTAAATTGCCCTCAACTCCAAGCTGTTAATGGGAAGAGCAGACTCCTCCTGAGTCCAAAGGCCCTGAGCTTTTAACGAGTTAGAGGCTGCTCTCCAGTCCAGCAGGCTGGCGTCCATGGTAACGATCACCCAGGAAGGTCTCCGAAAGCATGTACCCTGAGACAGATGTTCCTGAGAAATCCACCACGGGAAAGTCCCTTGACGACTGACCTATCTCTATTCTCCGAGATAGATCCGCATTGTCGCTATTCCATTGTCTGAGCATGCACAACTGGAGAGCTCTCAAATGGAATCGAGCAAAAGGAATGATGTCCACGGAAGCCATCATCAGACCGATTACTTCCATACATTGAGCCACTGAAGGATAAGCAGTAGCCTGAAGAGAGGATTTTGTTTTTCCTAACCTCTTTTAGAAAAATGTTCATCAATAGAAAATCTATTATGGTCCCTAAGAACACTACTCTTGTAGCAGGGGAAAGGGAGCTTTTTCCAGATTCATATTCCATCTGTGGGAACGAAGAAAAGACAACAATATCTCTGTGTGAGATTTTGCTTGTTGAAAAGATGGCAACTGAACCAATGTTGTCCAGGTAGGGTGCCACAGCAATTCCACAAGAACGGATCACAGCCAAAAGAGCCCCCAGAACCTTTGAAAACATTCTGGGAGCTGTGGCTAGACCAAATGGAAGGGCCACAAATTGGAAATGTTTGTCCAAAAAGGGAAATCTCAGGAATCTGTTATGGTCCCTGTGACTAGGAACATGAAGATACGCATGCTTCAGGTCTATGGTTGTCATGAACTGACCCTCTTGTATTAAAGGGACATGAAACCCACGTTTTTTCTTTCATAATTTAGAAAGATAATGCAATTTGAAACAACTTTCTAATTTACTTCTATTATCTAACTTGCTTCCTTTTCTTGATATCCTTTGCTGAAAAGCATATCTAGATAGGCCCGAAGCTGTTGATTGGTGGCTGCACATAGATGCCTTGTGTGATTGGCTAAACCATGTAATTTGCTATTTCTTCAACAAAGGATATCTCAAGAATTAAGCAAATTAAATAATAGAAGTAAATGTGAATGTTGTTTAAAACTGTATTCTCTAACTGAATAAAGAAACAAAACTTTTGGGTTTAATGTTCCTTTAAAGGAAGAATGGAGCGTATAGTCTCCATCTTGTAGGATGGAAGTTTGAGAAACTTGTTTAGACACTTCATGTCTAGAATGGGACAGAAAGTTCCCTCTTTTTTGGGAACCACAAATAGGTTGGAGAACCCGAGACCCTGTTCCTGCAGTGGAACTGGAACTATCACTCCCAGGGAGGAAAGATGTTGTATACATTTCAAGATTGCCCCTCTCTTTATCTGGTCTGCAGATAATCTTGAGAGATGGAATCTGCCTCTGGGAGGTAAAGTCTTGAATTCCAATTTATAACCCTGGGACACTATGTCCACAGTCCAGGGATCTGGGACATCTCGTATCCAGGCTTGAGAGAACTGAAAAAGTCTGGCCCCCACCTGATCCGATCACGGATCGGGGGCAAACCCTTCATGCTAATTTGGAATCAGCTGCAGGTTTCTTTGATTGTTTCCCCATGTTCCAAGACTGATTGAGTTTCCGATAAGACTTGGATTGTTCCTGTTTGGAAGAAGAAGGGAAAGGCTTTCCTCTAAAGTTACGAAAAAAACCCGAAAATTACTCTGACGTCCTTTAGGCCTATTCTTCTTATCTTGAGGTAGAAAAGACCCTTTTCCACCCGTAATATCAAGAGATAATTTCTGCCAAACCAGGTCCAAACAAGGTTTTGCACTTGTAAGGAATCGCCCGAAGCTTGACTTTAGAGGAAATGTCCGCAGACCAGAATTTCAACCATAACGCCCTAGAAGTTTTAGCTCCTAGACGAACAACCTGTAAAATGGTATCTGCAATAAAGGAATTGATCAATTTAAGAGCTTTAATCCTATCTTGAATTTCATCCAAGGAAGTCTCTATTGGAAGAGAATCAGA
The DNA here is from genome assembly GCF_027579735.1 of Bombina bombina. NCBI lineage: Eukaryota > Metazoa > Chordata > Amphibia > Anura > Bombinatoridae > Bombina > Bombina bombina. The sequence continues at coordinate 744,659,817 of NC_069502.1, read as the reverse complement.
CAAGGCATTGAACCAATAAGATGCCCCACTAGTCACGGCAATACACACCGCAGGTTGCCATTTGAGACCTTGATGAACAAAAATATTTTTCAAATAAGCCTCCAGCTTCTTGTCCATCAGATCCTTAAAAGAGCAGCTATCCTTAATAGGAATAGTGGTTCTCTTAGCCAGAGTGGAAATGGCCCCTTCAACTTTAGGTACAGTATACCAAGGGTCTTAAATGAAGTCCTTGACAGGAACATTTTCTTAAAAATGGGAGACTGGGAAAAAGACACCCCTGGTTTCTCCCATTCCTGTGAGAAAATCTCCCTAGCACAGTCTGGCACAGGAAAAACCTCTGAAGTGGAAGGTTCATCAAAGAAACTATTAAGTTTACTAGATTTCTTAGGAGTGACAATGACAGGGGTATCAGAGTCATCTAAAGTTGCTAAAACCTCTAACAATACACAAAGGTGTTCAAGCTTAAATCTAAAGGATACCACCTCAGTCTCAGAAGAAGGAATTATACTGTCCGAATCTGAGATTTCACCCTCAGAAAGTCCCGATGTATCTTCCTCATCAGAATTATGAGAAAGGGCAACTTGGGAAGCAGAACTAAGGACAGGCGCCTTACTTTCTGAATATCCTCTTGCGTTTTCCCTGTAATCTGGGAATGGCAGCTAATACCGCTGGATACCTGGGCAGCAATTTCTGCTTTTAAATAAACTCCACTAGGAGTTATAGAGGAACCGCAGGGCACTGCATGTGACACCATTGAGGCTTGGGAAGTAGCAGGAGAAAGCTGAGGTATTATTTTAACAGCATCATCCTGAGAGACATTAGGCTAAAAAAATTTACCTTTATTTTGCAAGGTTTTCTTGAAACATGAAGAACAAAAATGCATAGGAGCTGCAATTTGTGCATCTAAACATAATAAACATAAATTCATGACAGCAGGCTCTTGCTTTATATCAGACATGTTGTGAAACAGTAAATAAACTTGTACAGATAAGTTTCAAAGAAAGGAAAAAAAACATAATTTATGCTTACCTGATAAATTTATTTCTCTTGTAGTGTGTTCAGTCCACAGGTCATCCATTACTTATGGGATATATTCTCCTCCCCAACAGGAAGCTGCAAGAGGATCACCCAAGCAGAGCTGCTATATAGCTCCTCCCCTCACATGTCATATCCAGTCATTCGACCGAAACAAGACGAGAAAGGAGAAACTATAGGGTGCAGTGGTGACTGGAGTTATAATTTAAAATTTAGAACCTGCCTCAAATAGACAGGGCGGGCCGTGGACTGAACACACTACAAGAGAAATAAATTTATCAGGTAAGCATAAATTATGTTTTCTCTTGTTAAGTGTGTTCAGTCCACGGGTCATCCATTACTTATGGAATACCAATACCAAAGCTAAAGTACACGGATGATGGGAGGGACAAGGCAGGAACATTAAACAGAAGGAACCACTGCCTGTAGAACCTTTCTCCCAAAAACAGCCTCCGAAGAAGCAAAAGTGTCAAATTTGTAAAATTTGGAAAAAGTATGAAGTGAAGACCAAGTTGCAGCCTTGCAAATCTGTTCAACAGAGGCCTCATTCTTAAAGGCCCAGGTTGAAGCCACAGCTCTAGTAGAATGAGCTGCAATTCTTTCAGGAGGCTGCTGTCCAGCAGTCTCATAAGCTAAGCGTATTATGCTACGAAGCCAAAAAGAGAGAGAGGTAGCCGAAGCCCTTTGACCTCTCCTCTGTCCAGAGTAAACGACAAACAGAGAAGAAGTTTGTCGAAAATCTTTAGTTGCCTGTAAGTAAAACTTCAGAGCACGGACCACGTCTAGATTATGCAAAAGACGTTCCTTCTTTGAAGAAGGATTAGGACATAAGGATGGAACAACAATCTCTTGATTGATATTCTTGTTAGAAAAAACCTTAGGTAAAAACCCAGGTTTAGTACGCAGGACTACCTTGTCTGAATGAAAGATCAGATAAGGAGAATCACAATGTAAGGCAGATAACTCAGAGACTCTTCGAGCCGAGGAAATAGCCATCAAAAACAGAACTTTCCACCTGGTACAAGATAAAAGCTTAATATCAATGGAATGAAGGGGTTCAAACGGAACACCCTGGAGAACTTTAAGAACCAAGTTTAAGCTCCACGGAGGAGCAACAGCTTTAAACACAGGCTTAATCCTAGCCAAAGCCTGACAAAAAGCCTGGATGTCTGGATTCTCTGCCAGACGCTTGTGTAAAAGAATAGACAGAGCAGAAATCTGTCCCTTTAGTGAACTAGCGGATAAGCCCTTTTCTAAACCCTCTTGTAGAAAAGACAATATCCTAGGAATCCTAACCTTACTCCATGAGTAACTCTTGGATTCACACCAATATAAATATTTACGCCATATCTTGTGGTAAATTTTTCTGGTAACAGGTTTCCGAGCCTGTATTAATGTATCAATAACCGAATCCGAAAACCCACGCTTTGATAGAATCAAGCGTTCAATTTCCAAGCAGTCAGCCTCAGAGAAATTAGGTTTGGATGGTTGAAAGGACCCTGAATTAGAAGGTCCTGCCTCAGGGGTAGAGACCAAGGTAGACAGGACGACATGTCCACTAGGTCTGCATACCAGGTCCTGCGTGGCCACGCATGCGCTATCAGAATCACCGATGCTCTCTCCTGTTTGATCCTGGCAATCAGTCGAGGAAGCAACGGAAAAGGTGGAAACACATAAGCTATGTTGAAAACCCAAGGGGCTGCTAGTGCATCTACCAGCACCGCTCCCGGGTCACTGGACCTGGATCCGTAACAAGGAAGCTTGGCGTTCTGGCGAGATGCCATGAGATCCAGATCCGGTTTGCCTCAACGAAGAATTAGTTGGGCAAATACCTCCGGGTGAAGTTCCCACTCCCCCGGATGAAAAGTCTGGCGACTTAAAAAATCCGCCTCCCAGTTCTCCACGCCTGGGATGTAGATCGCTGACAGGTGGCAAGAGTGAGACTCTGCCCAGCGAATTATCTTCGAGACTTCCAACATCGCTAGGGAACTCCTGGTTCCCCCTTGATGATTGATGTAAGCCACAGTCGTGATGTTGTCCAACTGAAATCTGATGAACCTCAGTGTTGCCAACTGAGGCCAAGCTAGAAGAGCATTGAATATTGCCCTTAATTCTAGAATGTTTATTGGGAGGAGTTTCTCCTCCTGAGTCCACGATCCCTGAGCCTTCAGGGAGTTCCAGACTGCTCCCCAGCCTAGTAGGCTGGCATCTGTTGTTACAATCGTCCAATCTGGTCTGCTAAAAGTCATTCCTTTGGACAGATGAGCCCGTGACAACCACCAGAGAAGAGAATCTCTGGTCTCCTGGTCCAGATTTAGCAAAGGGGACAGATCTGAGTAATCCCCGTTCCATTGACTTAGCATGCATAGTTGCAGCGGTCTGAGATGTAGGCGCGCAAATGGCACTATGCCCATTGCCGCGACCATTAAGCCGATCACTTCCATGCACTGAGCTACTGATGGGCTTGGAATGGAGTGAAGGACACGGCAAGCATTGAGAAGCTTTGATAACCTGGACTCCGTCAGGTAAATCTTCATCTCTACAGAATCTATAAGAGTCCCTAGAAAAGGGACCCTTGTGAGTGGTAACAGAGAACTCTTTTCCACGTTCACTTTCCACCCATGCGACCTCAGAAATGCTAGAACTATCTCTGTATGAGACTTTGCATTTTGAAAACTTGACGCTTGTATCAGAATGTCGTCTAGGTACGGAGCCACCGCTATGCCTCGTGGTCTTAGTACCGCCAGAAGAGAGCCCAGAACCTTTGTAAAAATTCTCGGGGCCGTAGCTAACCCGAAGGGAAGCGCTACAAACTGGTAATGCCTGTCTAGAAAGGCAAACCTTAGGTACCGATAATGATCTTTGTGAATCGGTATGTGAAGGTAGGCATCCTTTAAATCCACTGTGGTCATATATTGACCCTCTTGGATCATGGTAGGATGGACCGAATGGTTTCCATCTTGAACGATGGAACCCTTAGGAATTTGTTTAAGATTTTTAAATCTAAGATTGGTCTGAAGGTTCCCTCTTTCTTGGGAACCACAAACAGATTTGAATAAAACCCTTGCCCCTGTTCCGTCCGCGGAACTGGGTGGATCACTCCCATCACTAAGAGGTCTTGTACACATTGTAGAAATGCCTCTTTCTTTACTAGGTTTGTTGATAACCTTGACAGATGAAACCTCCCTTGTGGAGGAGAAGTTTTGAAATCCAGAAGGTATCCCTGAGATATAATCTCCAACGTCCAGGGATCCTGTACATCTCTTGCCCAAGCCTGGGCGAAGAGAGAGAGTCTGCCCCCCACTAGATCCGTCTCCGGAAAGGGGGCCCTGACTTCATGCTGTCTTAGGGGCGGAAGTAGGCTTTCTGGCCTGCTTGCCCTTGTTCCATGACTGGTTGCCTTTCCAACCCTGTCTGTAACGAGCAGTAGTTCCTTCCTGTTTTGGAGCGGAGGAAGTTGATGCTGCTCCTGCCTTGAAATTACGAAAGGCACGAAAATTAGACTGTTTAGCCTTCGATTTGGCCCTGTCCTGAGGAAGGGTGTGGCCCTTACCTCCAGTAATGTCAGCAATAATTTCCTTCAAGCCGGGCCCGAATAAGGTCTGCCCTTTGAAAGGAATGTTTAGTAATTTAGACTTAGAAGTTACATCTGCTGACCAGGATTTAAGCCAAAGCGCTCTGCGCGCCTGTATGGCGAATCCGGAATTTTTAGCCGTAAGTTTGGTTAAATGCACTACTTCATCCGAAACAAACGCATTAGCCAGCTTAAGGGTTCTAATCTTGCTCAGAGACTCATCCAATGGTGCTGTGCGAATCGCCTCTTCCAGAGACTCAAACCAGAATGCCGCTGCAGCAGTGACAGGTGCAATGCATGCAAGAGGCTGTAATATAAAACCTTGTTGAATAAACATTTTCTTAAGATAACCCTCTAATTTTTTATCCATTGGATCTGAGAAAGCACAGCTATCCTCCACCGGGATAGTGGTACGCTTGGCTAAAGTAGAAACTGCTCCCTCCACCTTAGGGACCGTCTGCCATAAGTCTCGTGTGGTGGCGTCTATAGGGAACATTTTTCTAAATATCGGAGGAGGGGGAAAAGGCACACCGGGTCTATCCCACTCCTTACTAATAATCTCTGTAAGCCTCTTTGGTATAGGAAAAACGTCAGTACACACCGGCACCGCGTAGTATTTATCCAGCTTACATAATTTCTCTGGGATTGCCACCGTGTCACAATGATTCAGAGCCGCTAACACCTCCCCTAGCAACACTCGGAGGTTCTCAAGCTTAAATTTAAAATTTGAAATTTCTGAATCCGGTCTCCCCGAATCAAAACCGTCACCCACAGAATGAAGCTCTCCGTCCTCATGTTCTGCAAATTGTGACGCAGTATCAGACATGGCTCGTGTCATCGGCGCGCTCTGTCCTTAACCCAGAACTGTTGCGCTTGCCTCTTAACTCTGGCATATTGTATAATACTTCTTTCATAACATTAGCCATATCATGTAAAGTGATTTGTAAGGGCCTTGATGTACTTGGCGCCTCAATCTCACGCACCTCCCGAGCGGGAGACGAAGGTACTGACACGTGAGGAGAGTTAGACGGCATAACTGCCCCCTCGTTGTCTGGTGATAATTTTTTAAGCGGTGCAGATTGATTTTTCAAAGTAACATCAATACAATTGGTACACATATTTCTATTGGGCTCCACAACGGCTTTTAAACATAAAGAACAAGCAGATTCCTCTGTATCAGACATGTTTAAACAGACTAGCAATGAAGCTAGCAAGCTTGGAAAATACTTTCAATAAGTTTGCAAGCAATATAAAAAACGCTGCAGCGCTTTTAAAAAACACACTTGAGTAACTAAAAAATAATTCAGTTATAGTCAACAATTCTTTAAATGTATTAATTAGCAGAGGATTGCACCCATTAGCAACCGGATGATTAACCCCTCAGTACCCAAAAAAACGGATATCAAATTAATATTAAACGTTTTTATCACAGTCTAACACACTGTCACAGGTCTGCTGTGACTGATTACCTCCCTCAAAAAACGAATTTTGAAGACCCCTGAGCTCTCTAGAGACGTCCTGGATCAAGGAGGAAGAAGCAGGAAGACTGTGCTAGAATTTTAACTGCGCAACAAGGCGCTAAAAAGAGGCCCCTCCCGCTCATTTACAACAGTGGGAGACCTGATATAACGGTTTCTATGCAGAAATATACGTTACCCATGTGGAAAAAAATTCATGCCCAAAGGATTTATCACCAAAGTACCTCACAAAACGAATAACATGCCAGTAAACGTTTTGAAAATAAACTTCTTTAAATGTCATGCAAAGTTATTACTAAGCCTGCAACCAGTCGCTACCACTGCAGATAAGGCTTAAGCATTATTTCAGTATTAACAGTATTTTCACAGTCAAATTCTAGTCCCTAGAAAATAACTCTACTGTGCATACATTTATCAGCCTGATACCAGTCACTACTACTGCATTTAAGGCTGTACTTACATCATACGGGTAACAGCAGTATTTTCTTAGTCAATTCCATTCCCAGAAAATATTGTACTGCACATACCTCATTTGCGGTGGACCCCGCATGCTATTCCCATGTTCTGAAGTTACCCCACTCCTCAGAATGTCGAGAACAGCCAGTGGATCTTAGTTACGCCTGCTAAGATCATAGAAAACGCAGGCAGCTTCTTCTTCCAAATACTGCCTGAGATAGAAAAAACAGCACACTCCGGTGCCATTTAAAATAACAAACTTTTGATTGAAGAATAATTAAGTAAAAACTCCAACTCCTCCCGCGACCTCCTTCTTTGTTGAGGGTTGCAAGAGAATGACTGGATATGACATGTGAGGGGAGGAGCTATATAGCAGCTCTGCTTGGGTGATCCTCTTGCAGCTTCCTGTTGGGGAGGAGAATATATCCCATAAGTAATGGATGACCCGTGGACTGAACACACTTAACAAGAGAAATACACTTTAAAGTGATGGTAAACTCCGCAGCATAAAGTCACATATACTGAAAGCTCCTGTGCTAACATATCGATCTGCTTTTAGCATTAAAAAGTCCAATCTATCTGTAATAATTAAGGTTTTTGTCCGGCTCCGTTAACTGCTGTAAAGCAGCCTCTGTCACAGAATTTCTCTTTAGCTTCTTGACAGGCAGTTGTTTTAGACATTCAGAGCCTCACCATGCGCCCCATGTAAAGTATTGACAGCACTCTCCCGTGCTTGTAACTCTGACTGCAAGAAGAACTGCGCATGCGCAACTCACTACGCTGTTTGCACATCAGAAACAGTGAACAGTGATTTCTGTTGCGCAAATGGCATAGCGAGTTGCGCAGTTCTTCTTTCAGTCAGAGTTACAAACACGGGAGCGTGCTGTCAATACTTTACATGGGGCGTATGGTGAGGCTCTGATTGGCTAAAACAACTGCCAGTCAAGGAAGCCAAAGAGAAATTCTATGACAGAGGCTGCATTACAACAGTTAACGGAGCTGGACAAAAACCTTATTTATTACAGGTAGATTGGACTTTTTAATGCTAAAAGCAGATCGATATGCTAGTTAGCACAGGAGCTTTCATTATATGACTTTATGCTGCAGAGTTTACCATCACTTTAAATGTTATCCCAAATTAGGATCGGTCCCCAGCTAAAATTATGTGAGAAAAGTCAAGAAAAAACATTAAATAAATAAACATCAAATAAACTTCTGAAATACCACTCAGGCAACCCCACACCTCAATTACTGAGGTGCCTTACCGCTACCAATTAAGACCGGATCACCCAGAAATGGAGAAAAACAACTTTTTCCCTCAGAAACGTTATGAAGTAAAGCCGGTCATGTGACCGCAACTGCCGAGCTCAAATTACTGCTGCAACATAGAGAGGCACTACTTCCTGGTACACTGAGTACCCGAAATAACCGTTTTTTCAAACCTGACAGTTTAATATTTGCATTGTTTTATTTTAAAGCAAAGAGAAAATGAATAAGCTGCTGAAATAGAAAATTCATCCTTACTTTCAGTTTAAACTTGTATTGTTTTATCAAGTATATGTGTCAGAAAATAAAGCCTAATAAGAACATTTTACCCTTTCTTTTTAAAAGTTTAAATGTTAGTCTCACACATGCTACAGTGCCTGCTTTATGCCCCAGTGTAACCCACACAACAGGATTATCTATGTCCCAATAAAAAAGCAGTGTCTTTTAATTTGTTAAGTGCAAGGTCTCCCCAACTGGAAGAAAAAGCACTTACCTGCTCCGCTGTCCGGCATGTAGACAGTTACAAGGTATGAGAATACACAGTTCCTCACATAGACCTTTGAAAAAGAAAGAACAGAGTAGCCAACTCTGGCTTTCTAAACTAGGGCAGCAATTGTTAGGAAAACTCAGTAAGTACCTCTTTACAAGTTCTTAACTGCTTTAAAGCCACCACTACCTAACTTCAAGGAATGACGTGGAATACGGCTATACCCCAAAACTTGCTTGTAAATTAAATCAAAATTTTTCTTCAGACACCTAAACTTCACCTCCTCCATGCACAGAAGGCAAAGAGAATGACTGGGGGTTGTGGGTAAGGGACTGATACTTAGCAGTTTAACTGTGGTGCTGATATTCCCAACAGTAATTACTCAAGCCGTGGACTCACCATATCTTAGGAAAGAAAATCCCTTTATTACCCATTCCCCAGTTTTGCATAACCAACACTGTTAAATTAATACACTTTTTACCTCTGTGATTACCTTGTATCTAAGCCTTTGCAGATTGCCCCCTTGTCTCAGTTCTTTTGATAGACTTGCATTTAGCCAGTCAGTGCCCTATCACTTGTAAATCTACGGGCGTGGTCTCAATGTTATCTGTATGGCACACATGAACTTACGTCCACTGTGAAAAACTGCCAAATGCATTGAAATGAGGGGCGGCCTTCAAGGTTTTAGAAATTAGCATATGAGCCTACCTAGGCTTAGCTTTCAACAAAGAATACCAAGAGAACAAAGAAAATTTGATAATAAAAGTGAATTGGAAAGTTGTTTAAAATTGCATTCCCTATGTGAATCATGAAAGTTTAATTTTTACTAGACTGTCCCTTTAAGGAGAGTTCTTACTTTACAATATAATGGTCAGTAAACGAAAGCGGATATCTCTCCGGTGAGTTTTTCAGAATCAGGCTCCTTGTGCCCTCAAGTACACTGTCTATATTTTAATTATTTCCCTGCAACATTTAACTATTGTCTTATTTTTGTTTCACTAAGCTGTGCTTATATAGGGAAATCATTTCCATTTGATGTGTTAGTGAAACTAGAGAATTGGAGATAAGCAACATTTGCTATCTGCTCCCCCAAAATACCTGCACACCAACTCCACTTCCCTTTCCATGTGCCACCATTTTCTTTTGCTTGTATGCTCACACTCACTAAATAGAAAGGTACAATATAAATATTTTTCTGACAAAACTGCATTAGTAGCCCTTTTGAATAAAACAAACCAATGTACTAGTATGCTGGACGTGTACCACCATAGCATACAATAAAAAAAAACTTTAAGATGGCCACCTTGTGCAAATACCGAGAAGACATTTCAGAGCCTAGTCCGATTGGCATGAACGCACCATGCCCTGATAAACATTTGAGTCAAGCTCTTGCACATCAATGTAAGCACCAATCAGATGTTAAGCACTCAGATCAGGACCCAGGGCCATGTAATAAGCTTGAAAAGTGCATTATAATCATATGAACCGATACTATTGACTTATGTCCTTTTAATGATAACTCAAATGTGTCTTATGTTGAAGCCTAATTTTAAAATAGAACAATTTAGATGAATAAAAATGCTGGCTTATATGGAAATTGAGAAGAAAAAAGATCGGACAGACAGGCAAGGAAGTTTTTCCTCAGATGTGGACTCCTTGCTCATATGCTCAAAAGGTACCTCACTGATTCTCAGAGAGACAGAAATGCCCTTATGAGGTTTATTTCTTTCTTTTATTTAGAGAACTGCCTGGGCTGGACTGTCTTTTTGGCTGAATCAGACTAATATACTGCATGATATTTCTGAGAAAGGCATATAGTGAGCTAAAATAATGGATCCTGAGTGGCACTGGCCAGTAAAACAAACAAGGATTTTTTTTCCCCAGCTTCATTCACAGTTAAAGGGACAGTAAAGTCATAATTTAAAATTCTATGTTCTGTTTAAATCATAAAAAGTCTAATAACTTTTCAATTTACTTCTATTTAATTTGCTTCCTTCTCTTGTTATCCTTTGATGCTCCTAAGCTTACCTAGATAAAACTTTCAGCAAAGAACCTAGGTTCTAGCTGCTGATTGGTGACTGTATTTATATTTTTATATATATATATATATATATATATATATATATATATATATATATATATATATATATATATATACACACACACACACACATATACATACATACAGTTTGTGTATATATATATATATATATATGCACACCCCAACCTGCAAAAACTAATTTCTGGGAGGTGGCTTCACTGACTACTGCTCTGCATGCCCCCAACCGGTTATATACTGGACCCCTGAAAAACCTAAATAAGATAGACACTTATCATTAAAGTAGCTTCACACTAAACTCACATTATACAAAATAGCTTTATTGCACAACCCCATACAACAAACCTATTTTCCATATGCTTATTGAATGCTCAAATATTTTAGAATACAAAGTTTAATTACGTGCAGTAAATAAGGTAGTATTTGTGTTTTATTTTATTAAAATCAGTGGGGACTTTTTGTTTACAGATACATGCTTCGAGGGTTTTATAGCTTCCCAGCTTGTGAGGTACTCAGTATAGTTGTCCCTGTATGACTTTTGGATTTTGTGTCTGGGAGCGTGTGGGATTTTGAACTTTGAGAGGCTATTTGTAATTAAGTTTTGTACTCACAGTAGAGTCAGTTTGATAAGGACCTAATAGCAGGGGTGTCTATCTTTGCCCTCTTTCTCAGTTCTCACTCAGCCTATGCTGCAGCCAATGTTGCCTGCTGCTGATTCTCCTCCTCCTCCCCCAAGAGCCTTATTGCTGCCTCCAAACAGCAGGAGGGAGGGTGGAAGACAAGCAATATGCTGAAAGTAAAGACAGACTTGCTGTGACAAAGCCTTTCTTCTCGATGACGATCATCGCAACTAAAGGCATTCCTTAAAGAAACACTGTTTCCGGATTTGGGCCACATTAGATCATGGTACTTGTAGTTTCAGGGAGATTGCATTTCATTTGCGGGTGTCAAGGAGCCGCTATTACAATGAGGGAGACTCCCTGAACTTCAGGGAGAGTTGGGATGACTGTGTGTAGTATATATATATATATATATATAAATACTAGTTCTAAAGCCCGTTCACACGGGCCGTGTTGTGTTATCTCTCTCTCTCGTCCTCGCGCTGCTTTGTTTCACTACTGCGCGTGCGATCAGCTGTGCTGCCGGGTCCTCGCGCTGCTGTCGGGTGGGTGCGCGTGCGATCAGCTGCAAGTGTTTGTCTGAACTGCACATGACGGCTTCAGACAAACTCTTGTCTTTTATAATATAGGATATAAATATATATACACACACACACATATATATATATATATATATATACACACACATACATATATACACACACACACACACACCAATTCAATTAGAAACCATAATGCATTTCTGCTCCTTCAACAAATGATACCAATAGAATGAAGCAAATTTGATAATAGAAGTAAACAAACGTTTTTTAAAATTGTATGTTCTATCTAAATCATCAAAGAAAATTTTGGGTTTCATGTCCCTTTAAGTTTGTCTTGATTTGTTTTTATATTGAAATTTTCATCAAATGTATTTGCATACCAGCACTTCTCCAAAGCTTTTCCTCGCTACAGAAATCTAGAATAAAATTTAAAATAAAAAAAGACAAACATAGGCTGACAATGTAAATTTGAGGTGGCAAAGTAGCATCTTTAGTTGAAAGCTTAAAACGACAATTTTAAACTTTCAGATATGAAAGCAGCAAATAAAAAACAAACAATACAATTCATAAAAGATTTATGGCCCCTGTAAATATTAGCATGATTAAAAGAAGACACTTTACATCAGAAAATAATAATCCTGCAAACAGAACTTTGTTATCTTACAATGTGATGGAATTTCTGGGCTTCAATAGTGTTTGAGGTTTCTCATTTAATTACAATAGCTTAACCATATTTTAAAAAAAAGGAGGTAAAAACACAAACCATACAAAATAAATAGCTTTGCAAAATTATGTGCACCATCATGTTTACAGCATCATAAAATACAAATGACCATTTTAAAATTTGAATATTTGTCATAGTGCATAATGCTCCTTAAATGATTTTCATTTGGGGCACCAAGAATTGCCAAATGAGACTTCTGCAGTAGTTAATACTCTCGTAGAGTTAATTTGACTTTAAAAAAAAAAAAGTTTTGATGTTGAAGAAGATACATGAACAGTTGGCAATGCATGTGTGGCCTTTTTTTAAAAACATAAAATTTATGAGGTATTTCATTTTTTTCATCCATAAAAAAAAAACACAAACTCTACAAAAACATCACAATTTCATTAACATCTTGTTCCAGTATTGTGGTCAAATTATAGCAAGTTTCCAAATGGTTTATTGTTAGATGTAAAAAAAATGTGAAAAAGAGTGGTAAATATTGGTCATTTTTTTGCCCAGAAGCAAGAGTATCTGGTCATATAGCACCATTTTGAAAGGCTTGTGTAATTGGCTGCATTGGAGAAGAAATATGATGTTTTATCCTTCTTTACTGTTTTTTCCTCTTCGTCCACCTTTCTTTGGTGTGGATGGAACATTTTGGCAACAGTCACAAACCCAGCGACCTAAAAATAAATATTTTTTTGATTAATAATAAGCAGAAAATACAATATCAGACTTTACAGACAGTAAGCACTTTGAGATTGCGGTAAAAAAATCTGTTAATACAAACAAAAGAATTTACAATACACTTTCATAATTCCCACCCCACCATTTTGTAATTGAACTCTTAATTTTGTGAGTTTTCTCACTTTTAGACCTGTGAATGTACAGTGCAGACTTATCAAGGCTAACCCTGATACATATATGTCCCTAATTGGCTTCAACTGATAAACTGCAGAAAAATTAAGTTTTTACTAATGTAATGGACATGGCTAGCCTTGTCTACTCCAGAAAGAAGCCCGGATTGGCTCCTCGAAATAAGTGGTGGGTGGAGTTTAGCTACTGAAAAAAAACTATTGCAGCAAATATTTTGTCTCTAAAATGTTTAAACTTGGATGAGAAGTTATTCTCTAACAAGTCAACATAAATGACTTGTAATTACAAAGTGTTTACTGACTCTATAAAAGGAACATTCTAATGCAAAATGTATTAGTAATTGTAAATTTTGTATTGCTGCAGAGGTTATGGGGCGTATTATAGACTAGGCCAACAAGGCCGGTGCCTAGGGCAGCAGTTTTGGGAGGGGCAGCATCCGTGATTTTTGCAGTGGAAGGGTTCTTGGTGAGAAACTTGCCCAAAGGTTATGCTTACAAGGTGAGGTTGGAGGAGAAGCCCTTGTGCCGTTATGCTGCCTCCCCTTGTCAGCTGTAGTGGGTCTGAGAGCGCAGTGCTTATTGCAGGTCTTAGCAGCTAACAGACTGGATGCCTCTGTGCACTGCTTAGATCAGCGTGTGATGTCTAATCATAAACTCTAATAGCTAGCTTTCTCTGCATTCAGTAAATAGTAAACGGACACTTAAAAGTTTAATTACTTGAATGATGGTAATTACTGTATGTTATTGCATGTGAAGGGCAGTGATTGTTTAAAAGTGTATTCTTCTTTCCCTCCCTTCCCTTTCTCCCTCCCTCAACTCACTCCCTTCTTTCCCTCCCACTTTTCTCCTCTCCCTCCCCACTTTTCTCTTCTTTCCCTCATTCTCTCCCTCCCTTCTCTCCCATCCCCTTCTTTTCTCTACCTTCTCTCAGGGAGAAAATGGTATGAGATGCATGCAATTCAACCCACCTGTATGCAAGTGTTGTGCTAGCCCATTTTCTTTTGAATTGTTATGAGAAAAAAAAAAAAAAAAAAACATTTTACACACTGACTCAAAAAAATATTAAGGGGAAATATTTTTTTTTTTGCATTAAACAGTGCCTTTAGAGCCTGACTGATGTTTTAAGCACCAAAAGCAGAGCTTTATATAAAGCTTACAAACAAAATTCCAGTTCTGAAATAAATATACACTACTGTCCAAAAGTTTTGAGCAGATGTGAAAAACGCTGTAAAAGTAAGAATGCTTTCAAAAATAGAAATGTTATAAATTAACAAAATGTAAAATGAGTGAACCGAAAAAAATTCTAAATCAAATCAATATTTGGTGTTACCAACCTTTACATTCTAAACAGCATAAGTTCTTCTAGGTATATTTGCACACAGTTTTTTTTAAAAGAGAGAAGAGAAAAAGAAAAAGAATTTTATATATATTTATATTATTCACTGTCTCAGCCATTTGGCAATTAGCAGGAGCTGCCGCACTAGTTCAGTTTGATTTGACAGATTTACAGCAGCACTATGCTGCCCTCCCCCACTGCTCCTTGTATTGGCTGCTTGAATGGCCACATAGGGAAGGAACATATTATCTGCAGTCTGTGGAAGTTTTGTTCTCCCTGGAACTCAGCACTCAAAGGTCAGTGACACTGGGCTGACATACCTAGTTTATTTATTCTATTTTCAGGCACATAATGCTAAGCACAACTTATTCAATGAAACAAAAAAACAGCCCCATCTAGATTAAAGCTGTAGGATGGTACTTATTTGTCCCTTCTGTATTAAATAAATGTGTATGCTGTGCCTAGTTGTAGTAAAATGTTCATGTTTTGTGTGTCTGCATATGAGTGAATGCTGTGTAGTGTGTGTATGCTGTGTGTGTTGTGTGTCTGCATGTATGTGGTGTGTCTGAATCTATGGGTAAGGGGTATATATGTGTGTGTGTGTGTGTTTATTTTGCAACTGCAAAAAGTCTCAAGCTTTTTTGGACAAAGTTGTACCCCAGCAAGTTAACTTGTTTTTACAGACTCAATGTTGTTGAGATCAGGGCTCTGTTGGGGTCATGCCATCACTTCCAGGACTCCTTGTTCTTTACGCTTAGGATAGCAATTACTTTTGCTGTAGGTTTGGGGTTATTGTCATGCTGCAATATAAATATGGGATCAATCAGATGCCTCAGTGATGATATTGCATGATTGATAAGCATTAAGGAGACCATTAATTCTGACAAAATCCCCAACTTTATTTGCAGAAATGCAGCCCCAAACTTGCAAGGAACCTCCAACCATGCTTCACTGTTGCCTGCAGACATTCATTCTTGTACCTCTCTCCAGCCCTTAGACGAACAAACTGCCTTCTGCTACAGGCAAAATTTTTACTCATTACAAAGCACCTTTTGCCATTTTCTGCACCCCAGTTCCTGTGCTTTTGTGCATAATTGAGTCGCTTGGCCTAGTTTCAACAGAAGTATGTCTTTTTGTCCGCAAATTTTCCACAAAGACCACTTATGGCCAAACTTCTCCGGACAGTAGATGGGTTTAACAGGGTCCCACTGGTTTCTACCAATTTTGAGCTGATGGCACTGCTGGACATCTTTTGATTGGGAAGTAAGTATGATGTGTCTCATCTGCTGCAGTAAGTTTCCTCTGTTTACCGCTGAGTCTACGGTCCTCAATGTTGCCCGTTTCTTTGTGCTTCTTCAGAAGATCTTGGACAGCACATATGGAAACCCCCTTGATATTTCTGACTGGGAGAGACATTGCTACATTGTGTCTTGTTGCTGTGCTCAGTCTTGCCATAGTGTAGGGCTTTTGACATTAAACAGGCTTCAGGAACCTCACCATGTTAGCTTGGTTTGGCTGTTTCTCACCCATTTCTATTCCTCCTACACAGCTGATTCTGTTTCAGTTAATGATTGTGATTCAACCTACATATTAATTTGATGATCATTAGTACTTGTTTTGTATAATTGTTGAATCTTGCACCTGACCAAATGTACATAGAAGACAACTGCCTAAAATTTTTGCACAGTAGTGTGTGTGTATAAATATATATATATATATATATATATATATATATATACATATATACACACATATACACAGACACACATCCCAAAATATTAATAGTGCACAACAGGAGTGTTCTTACTAACATACCTGATGGAAGACAACCAAGTCCAACACAAAATGTATGATAACCACGGTCACACCGATCACAAAACATCATTTCTTCTTCATGATGGGGTTGTCCACAAATGATACAGGTTTTACATTCCATACACTGCCATGGATATTTCTTTATCACTGCAACCAATTCTGGAGACATATCTAAACATGAAGGGTGACCTGAAGAACAAAAGTCAAGACAGCTTTTTTAAGTGAAATTAAACACCTCAAAATATTAATATAAATTGTTTCATTACATGTAGTAAAACAACTGTGCAATATACTTTCAGTATTTATTTTGTTCTCCTTTCCTGTAATTTAATTCTGAATATTGTGAGCTTCCCAGTTCATGTTAAAAATGGAAGTGCAGATACAGCTATATTCCACACAGTCATTGGTTGTACATTTTAGTAAGCTATTTATAACCATTCCAAATTGGCCTCAGCAGAAAAGGTAACCTAAGTTACAATATGGCAGCACCCACTGCTTTATAGACATTAACTTGATCTTTTTCAATATTTAAACAACTAATATAACATTTTTAAAAAAACATGTACAAATTATTATCAGGCTAATATTTGTTCTAAATACATCATTCAAGCAAGTGTTTAATGTCCTTTTAATGGGACAGTCTAGTCAAAATTAATTCTTGATTCAGATAGGGCAGGCAATTTTAAACAACTTTCCAATGTATATTTATCATCAAATTTGATTTGTTCTCTTGGTATTCTTTGTTGAAAGCCAACCCTCTCTCAGTTATCTTGGTTATGCAAAACTGGGGAATGGTTAATAAAGGAGTTATCCATCATTTTAAACAACAAACATTTTCAAATAGTCTGTCACTTTAAGGGACCAGTTTTTCAGTTTGTTGAATAGAAGAAAGCAGTCATATATTTATTATGTAGCCTGAAATACCTTAAAGGGACTCTCTACTGTAAAAAAATAAAAAAGGGAATGCTTTATTTTATTAGAGAAATTATTCTTAAAGGGACATGAAACCCAAAATGTTTCATTCATGATTCAGATAGAGAATACAATTTTAAACAACTTTACAATTTACTTCTATTATTAAGTTTGCTTCTTTCTCTTGTTTTCCTTTGCTGAAAGGTTTATTTAGGCAAGCTCAGTAGCAGTAGAGAACCTAGGTTCTAGCTGTTGAATGGTGGCTGCATATATATACCGATTGTGATTGGCTCACCCATGTGTTCAGTTAGAAACCAGTAGTGCATTGCTGCTTCTTCAACAAATGGTACCAAGAGAATGAAACAAATAAGATAATAGAAGTAAATTAGAAAGTTGTTTAAAATGTTATTCTCTATCTGAATCATGAAAGAAAAAAAAAATGGGATTCATGTCCCTTTAAATTCTCTTTTCCCTCCACTCGCTTTAACCCCATCAAAAGTAGTGCATCCAGTGAGCTCCCCAAGCAGGACACAGCTGGTGATTGGTGGATAACTTGCAATGCATTTCATCTGGGTAAACAACTTTAAAACAACAAACACTTTGAGATTGCAATAAAACATTTTTAATTATTAAGTAAAAAAAAAAAAACCAAAAAAAAAAACCTGCAATATATTTTCATTGTATATTTTGCCACCTTCTGTAATTTAATTCTGAAAATTGTGGGCTTTCTAATTAATTTTAAATGTGGAAAGGGAGACTACAGACTTACATTACTATATTCCATTCAGTCATTGGTTGCACACCTATTTACAACTTAGAAGGAAACTTGTTCAGGTATTAAAGGGACAGTATACTCCAGATTTTTTATTGTTCAACAAGATAGATGACCCCTTTATTACCCATTCCCATGTTTTGCATAACTAACACAGCTATATTAATATACATTGTACCTCTGTGATAACCTTGTATCTAAGCCTCTTCAGACTGCCCACTTATCTCAGTTCTTTTGACAGGCTTGCATTTTAGCCAATCAGTGCCCTCTCATAAGTAACTCCACAGGATTGAGCACAATGTTATCTATGGCACACATGAACTAGTGCTGTCTAGCTGTAGAAAAATGTCCAAATGCAATGAGATAATAGGCAGCCTTCAAGGGCTAAGAAATTAGCATATGAGCCTACATAGGTTTAGCTTGTAATAAAGAATACCAAGAAAACAAAGCAAATTTAATGATAAAAGTAAATTGGAAAGTTGTTTAAAATTGCCTGCCCTATCCGAATCATGAAAGTTTAATTTTGACTAGACTGTCCCTTTAAGGACAATATATTTTTTCATCTTCTCAACTTAGAAAGTTAAATTTAGAATTGCCAGTAATAATTAGTGTTAGGAAATCAGAACACTTTTTAAAAAAAAGTCTTGGCTATGTGTATCTAAAGCCTTAAAAGCAATTTTTGTGTATGCTTTTCCCTTTCCTTTATTTATGCATCCAGAAAATAATCAGTGCAAACTAAATTTTTTTCAAACATAAAAAGATCTTTAAAATTTGCATGCACCATTTTTGAAAATCCCTCAAACCTTTATCTCCTTATCTGTGGCCATAGGGACAGATATACATTTCATGGAATGCACTATAGTCTCTCCGGGGGCAGGAACAGAAACAATGAAAGTGTATTTTAATCGTTTTTCAATAGGCATGATTAAACCTAGTATGGGGAATTCAATAATGAGTTTAAGGTCCCTTTAATCCCAATAGTGATGTTTAGTCACATTACAAGCAATACAAGATCATCACATTAATATTTCTAAAGACATAAATCAACATGTTTTTGATAGTATGCTAGAGGAGCTTACAGTTAACAGCAAAACTAGTTCTACAAATTCTATAGATCTCCCATAATAAATTTATAAGAAAGAAAAAAAAAGATTAGAAAAGAAAGAAAGAAAAAACCATTGGAAATTTTAAATAAACAAATCTTCTCTTTCTGTGAAGGGCTGTTACATGCCTGGAGACAGAATGAATACAGTGCAATACATGATTCTACGTCTAGCACTGTAGAGAATGCTGCGATCCCCATTGTAAGCTTTGATTGTAGAGACTGCAGATGGGTGCAGAAGGTATCTGCCTTCATATGGTAATGAACCACTGATCGAAGACAGATTGCCCACTATTAAAGTGACACAGATAGTATCACTGTGTATCTGCTTTGGTGGTGCTGCGGGTGGTGTGGGAGAGGAGTGAGGCAGGCGGTTCACCCATTCCTGGAGGTGGTGGTTCCCTATTCTACAGGAAGTAAACTATAAGGAGAGAGGGAGGGATGGATCCCTACATTGCGGCAACAAAGCTTATGAGAGGGGGCCCTACACACGATCTCTTGGAGGAGAGAGGTGGGGAGGGTGATGGGGGACCCCACACTAGAGAAAAAAATAAAAGTAAAAAAAAAAAATCAATGTAAACTGGGTAATGGCAGACAGCTGCCAGTACCTAAGATGGGGTTGACTATTGGGAGGGGGAGGGTTAGAGAGCTGTTTGGGAGGGATCAGGGAGGTGGGAGAGTAAGGGTAAGGGGAGGATCCTTACACTACAGAAAAAAATAATAAAAAAAAAAAAACAATTTATGCTTACCAGATAAATTCCTTTCCTTCCTGGCAGGGAGATCCCACAACTTCATTCCTGTTGGGAAATACAACACCTGGCCACCAGGAGGAGGCAAAAACACCCCAGCCAAAGGCTTAAATATCCCTCCCACTTCCCCTATCCCCCAGTCATTCTGCAGAGGGAGCAAGGAAAAGTAGGAGAAACATCAGGGTATAAAAGGTGCCAGAAGAAAAAAATATAAAAAGGGAGCCATCCATCAAAAAAATAAACTACGGACAGGGTCGTGGACTCTGTATCTGCTTTGGTGGTGCTGCGGGTGATGTGGAAGAGGAGGGAGGCAGGTAGTTCGCCCATTCCTGGAGGGGGTGGTTCCGTATTCTACAGGAAGTAAACTACTAGGAGAGAGGGAGGGATGGATCACTACATTGCGGCAAAGAAGCTTATGAGAGGGGGCCCTACACATGATCTCTTGGAGGAGAGAGGTGGGGAGGGTGATGGGAGACCCCACAAAAGAGAAAAAAATTAAGTAAAAAAATTAATCAATGTAAACTGGGTAATGGCAGACAAGATGGGGTTGACTATTGGGAGGGGGAGTGTTAGAGAGCTGTTTGGGAGGGATCAGGGAGGTAGGAGAGTAAGGGTAAGGGGAGGATCCTTACACTAAAGAAAAAAATTAAATTAATAAAAAAAAAACAATTTATGCTTACCAGATAAATTCCTTTCCTTCCTGACAGGGAGAGTCCATGACTTCACTTCCTTACTGTTGGGAAAACTATACCCAAGCTTCAGAGGACACTGAATAAATAACGGGAGGGAACAGAAAAAAGAGGCGGACCCTATTCTGAGGGCACCACAGCCTACAAACGTTTCTCCCGAAAGCTGCTTCAGCCGAAGCAAACGCATCAAACTTGTAAAATTTTGAAAAAGTGTGTAAGGAAGACCAGGTAGCTGCCTTACAAATCTGATCCATTGAAGCTTCGTTCTTAAAAGCCCAAGAGGAAGCCATTGCTCTAGTGGAATAAGCTGTTATCCTCTCAGGAGGCTGTCGTCCCGCTGTCTCATAAGCTAAGCGGATGACACTCCTGAACCAGAAGGATAGAGAAGTTGTAGTAGCCTTCTGGCCCTTACACTTCTCTGTATAGATGACAAAGAGGAAGATTGTCTGAATTCCTTAGTAGCCTGAAGAAATAACTTCAAGGCACGAACCACATCTAGATTGTGAAGCAAATGTTCCTTCGCTGAAAAGCAAAGCAGAAATCTTAGAAACTCTGCGTGCGAGGCAATAGCCAAAAAAAAAGAACCTTCCAAGATAACAATTTAATGTCAACAGTATGCATAGGCTCAAACGGAGCCTGCTGCAAAACACTAAGAACAAGATTGAGGTTCCAAGGCGGAGCCCCAGATCTAAATATGGGTCTGATCCTAGCCAGAGCCTTAACAAAGGACTGCACATCCGTAAGCTCAGCCAATATTTTGTGCAGTAACACCAACAGAGCCAATATCTGTCCCTTCAAGGAACAAGCAGATAGGCACTTCTCCAGTCCATCCTGGAGAAAAGATAAGATTCTGGCAACCTTAACCTTATGCCTGGAAATGCCACGCTCTTCTTACCAGTTCAAGTAAGTCCTCCACACTTTATGGTAGATACAAGTAAGTGGCTTATGAGCTTGAATCAGAGTGTCAATAACACTCTCAGAAAACCCTCTCTTGGCTAAGACTAAGCGTTCAATATCCACGCAGTCAGCCTCAGAGAATCTAGATTTTGATGAACGAAGGGACCCTGTATCAGCAGATCTCTGCGACAAGGTGACCTTCACTGTACCGATAGGGCATCTATCAATTCCACCTGAAGATCCCTCGACCCGTACCTGGGTAGCTTGGTATTGAGGCGGGATGCCATGAGATGTATCTCCAGCGTCCCCCACTCGCAGCATATCTCTGCAAACACCTCGGGTGAAGAGACCACTCCCCTAGGTGAAAGGATTGCCTGCTGAAGAAGTCCGCTTCCCAGCTGTCCACACCCAGAATGTGGATCGTTGACAGCGTACATTTGTGAGTCTTCGCCTACTTTAGTATCTGAGATACTTCTCTCATCGCCAAGGAATTTTTCGTTCCCCCTTGATGGTTAATATAGGCAACCAAGGTTATATTGTCTGATTGGAATCTAATAAACTGGGACGATCCCAGAAGGGGCCAAGCCTTCAAGGCATTGAAGATTGCCCAGAGTTCAAAAATATTGATCGTAAGGGAGGACTCCTGAGTCCACAGACCTTGTGCCTTCTTGGCACCCCAAACGGGTTCCCAGCCGGAAAGGCTTGCGTCCGTAGTCACAATCTCCCAGGACGGTCTCAAAAAGCATGTGCCTTGGGACAGATGATCTGGACAGAGTCACCAGGAGAGCGAGTCTCTCGACAGGCTGTCCAGCACAATCTGTTGAGAGAGATCTAAATGGTCGCCGTTCCACTGTCTCAGCATGCATACTTGTAAGGGTCTGAGATGGAATCTGGCAAAAAGAATGATGTCCATGCAGAACACCATGAGTCTGATTACCTCCATACACTGAGCCACTGAGGGTCTCAAGGAGGCCTAGAGGGCAAGACATGCAGAAGTTAGCTTGCAACGTCTCTGATCTGTGAGGAATAGTCTCATGGATATGGAGTCTATTATAGTTCCCAGGACATTCACCCTTGTACTTGGAGTAGGAGAACTCTTTTCCAAGTTTATCTTCCTACCATGTGATCGAAGAAGACTGAGAAGGGACTCTGAATGTTTTTCCGCTAGACTAAAAGATGGTGCCTGTACCAAGATATCGTACCTTGTGTTCTGGCAACGACTAGAAGAGCCCAACTGTCCTTCCTGAACCAGAGAAAGGATTGACTGTATTGTCTCCATCTTGAAAGAGGGAACACTCAGAAATTTGTTTAGGCACTTTAGGTCCAGAATTGGACGAAAAGTTCCCTCCATCTGTGGAACCACGAAAAGGTTTGAATAAAACCCAAAACCTCTTTCTGCTATAGGTATCGTGACAATTACTCCTAGAGAAGAGAGATCCCATACGCAACCTAAAAAGCCAGCCCTCTTTTCTGATCTTGTCTAAAGACTGGAGAGTAGGAATCTGCCCCTGGGCGGATGAGACTTGCATCCTATCCTGTATCCTTGAGCTACAACCTCCAGGACCCAAGGATCCTGTACATCCTGGAACCAAGCATCTGAAAAAAGAGACAGTCTGCCCCCTACTTGATCCGATACCAGATTGGGGGCCGCTCCTTCATGCAAATTTCTTCTTGGCGGGCTTCTTAGTCTGTTTGGACTTATTCCAGGAGTGAGCGGGCTGCAAGTACTCTTGGGCTGCTCGGAATTGGAAGAGGACTTCTGTTGTTGCGACTTGTCAGCACGAAAGGAACAAAAATTAGCCCTATTCTTCTTATCTTGCGGTAGGAAGGCACCTTTCCCTCCGGTAACCGTAGAGATAATGGAGTCCAGCCCAGGACCGAATAAAATCTTCCCCTTGAAGGGAAGAGAAAGGAGTCTGGATTTAGAAGTCATATCCGCAGACCAAGACTTTAACCAGAGAGCCCAGCGGGCTAGAACCGCAAAGCCAACAGCCTTTGCATTTATGCTAATAATCTGCATATTCGAGTCACAGATGAAGGAGTTAGCAATTCTCAGTGCTTAATTCTCTCCTGAATATCCTCGAGAGGAGTCTCCACCTCAATGAGCTCCGACAGAGTGTCACACCAGTAGGTAGCTGCTCCAGCTGCCGCAGTTTGAAATAAAACCCTGTATGTTGAAACAGCTTCCTCAGAAAAGTTTCCATTTTTTTATCCACAGGCTCTCTAAAAGAAGAACTATCCTCCAGAGGGATAGTAGTATGCTTAGCCAGCGTGAAGATAGCACCATCTACCTTCGGGATGGAGCCCCACAAATCTAATTGAGTGTCAGGGACTGGGAATATTTTTTTTAAATGTAGACGAGGGGGAGAAAAGTTCCTACGCTTTCCCATTTGTTACTAATAATGTTCGCCATCTTAACTGGCACAGGAAAAGTCAGAGGGGCCTTTCGTATCTTCATAAACCTTGTCTAATTTAGGGATCTTAAGCTCTTCAGGGAGTGTAGCCTCTGGAACCTCTAGAGTAGACAGAACGACCTTTAATAAAAAACAGATGCTCAATTTTAAATCTAAAGGAGGGTTCCTCCGCTGAAGGAGGTTTAGAAACTGAAGTTTCTGACTGAGAAAGTTCACCCTCTGAAGAAACAGAGGTTAACTCATCCTCGGATAGCTGGGATATAGTAGCTAAAGCTGACAAATATTTAGATGACTCTAGGTCAGGAGAACTAGGTTTAACCTTTCTCTTGCGTTTGTTGGAGCGAGGTAAGGCACTCAGGGCCGCAAACACCGCTGATTGTAATGGCGCGGTAAACTCCTCTGGAAAAAAGCCCCCTCCAGATGGAGTATTAGTTGAGCCGCAGGGAACTGCATGTGGAGCGGGTAATGTAGAAAGTGTAGTAATTTCTCGGGACCCAGATTCCTGAGAAGTAGACGGCTCAGAAGGGCTAATAGCGCTATGAGTATTAGCAGGCTTGTCTCCCTTCTTAGACTTTAGAACAGTGTTTAGGCAAATGGAACAAAATTGAGTAGGCGAGCAAACCACAGCCTCTTCACAATATAAACAGGAATTATTAATCAGTACAAAACGAGCGGAACCTTCTAATGTAGTATCAGAGTCCTCCATAGCTTTGTATATACCCACAGAAGGACAATCAAAAGAAAAATGGCACCTTAATACTTCCAATGGCTGGGGCACTCACCACTTCCTAGTCCCAGACAGCTAACAGTGAAAATGTCTGCAGCAGGATCTTAGGAAATAAAAGAGACTGCACCCCGTCACGTGGTACGTAAGACAGGACGGCTATGAAAAAGGGCGCCAAGCTATTATGAGCAGCGCAACACTTCAAAAATCGAAAGTGAAACCTTCTGCCACTTCCTATAGTGACGGAAGGCAAAGAATGACTGGGGAATGGGGGAGGTGGGAGGGATATTTAAGCCTTTGGCTGGGGTGTCTTTGCCACCTCCTGGTGGCCAGGTGTTCTATTTCCCAACAGTAAGGAATGAAGTCGTGGACTCTCCCTGCCTTATGGAAGGAAAAAAAGCACTAATACTGTCTGCCAGTACCTAAGATGGTGGTAAGCAGTGGGAGGGGGAGCGAAGAGAGCTTATTGGAAGGGATCAGGGAAATAGGAGGTGTCAGGAGGGTAGTACCTATACTACAATACTATTACCCTTGCCAGCTAACTAATTAACCCATAAGTGGAAAGAAATACGAGGAGCACGGATACCAATGCAAGCTTAAGTGAATTTATTGGAAACACAATGGTGTGTATTAAACAACAAAACGTGTGATAGGGGAAGCATTCCCCGGAGTAAATACAGGGTATTTTAATGAATGTGAGGCTAAGTGTTAGACAGCCTCACATTCATTTAAATATGCTGTAATTACCCCGGGGAATGCTTCCCCTATCACACGTTTTGTTGTATAATACACACTATTGTGTTTCCTATAAATTCACATAAGCTTGCATTGGACTCAGTGCTCCTCGTATTTCTTTCCGCTTATCATTTAACCATTGGCCGGAGTGAACACGGAGCGTTACAAGCAGGGCTGCAGAGGTCGGCACACTATACCGGAAGCACTTGGAGGACCAGAGACGCGGAACGCCACGCTTGAGTGGCACACAGGAGCACACTCCGGAGCATATCCAGGAAGGTCACATCCCTACGGAGGACAGAGCAAATACAATGCCGCTCAAAGAGGATTGAACTGTGAAACTAGAGCTATCAGGAAGTATGTGCCAGGATTCACATTGGTAATTGTGCTTGTTTTGGATGTCATCCGAGTACATTTTACTAGGGATCTTACTCCTCTGCAAAAATGCACTGGGAGAGGTGGGAGGGACACCTCCCCAGGGCTTGTGAACAGTGCTTCTTGATATATATTTAGAAACACCAGGTTTGGTTTGGACGCAGGAGTTTTGTAGTGACTCCACACACACACACCACAGTGTACTGCACACTAGCTCATCACAACAGTAGTCACACCACATAGACTTTTCCCTCTAATTGTTTGTAACTAATTAACTCCTTCACTGCCGGGAATGAGTATGGTGCACAGCTGCATTTAGCGGCTTTCTAATCACCAAAAAAAAACTATGGCAAAGCCATGTATATTTGCTATTTCTGAACAAATGGGATCCCAAAGAAGCTTTTACAACCATTTGTGTTATAACTGCACAAGTGGTATGTAAATAATTTCAGTGAAAACTCAAAATGTATGAAAAAAAGTTATTGATTTATTTATATGATCACATCTGGTGGCATGAACTATACCAAAATAAGCCTAGATCAATAATTTGGGTTTTCTAGTAGAAAATTATTTAGTTTTGATAGGTAAATAAAAAATAAATAAAAAACAAGGCTCTATTTCTGTTCAAATGGAATGAGCAACGACTTAATTTGTATAATAGCTGACATGACATAAGCCACACTGACCCTCTGAGCAGCCATAGTACTTAAAATAGGTGTCACATGCACACATAGAGAAAGATGCCAACACTAAACCAGAGATAACGTTTACTAGAATCATTTTTGCCTATGTATGTATATTGTTTATATCCAAAGTTGTACTTCATTTATGTGCATTTTAATTTTGCACGCATGTCCCTTTAAGATTGCTTTATAATTCAATAATCATTTCTAAATTGAATGCTGAAGTGACTGAAGCCTAAAATCATAAAAGCAAATTATTCCTTTACCTCAAGGAAAGGTTTTTACTGTACCATGCAATACAACAAATTAAACAACAGCAATTCATTTAAAAAAAATTAAATATTCTTGAACATGCTATGAATGAAAAGATTAACAAGCTATAAATATTTGGTGACATTTTAGACCAATATTTGTGACTTACAAATCTTAAATATATATTTTTAAAATGTAATAAACAACGTTGAAACCAATGGTGTGTGTGAGTGTGTGATTTTTCTATAGGGTATCCCATAAGCCTTTATTTTACTCAAATAAATACAAATTTATT
The DNA here is from genome assembly GCF_027579735.1 of Bombina bombina. Lineage (NCBI taxonomy): Eukaryota > Metazoa > Chordata > Amphibia > Anura > Bombinatoridae > Bombina > Bombina bombina. Next base: position 744,632,969 of record NC_069502.1, on the reverse strand, counting down.
AAGGCTAGGTGATCATTATTACCACAGTGATCACCTATTAAAATGTATATAGGGGCTCTCTTATGGGCTTTATAACAAGAGGTTATGGGGTCTCTAGGTCTTTTTGATGACATGTTATAAGTGTGTATATGTTTGAAAGCACAAGCTTTTAAAAAAAAACAAAACAAAAAAAAAAAACATTAACTTTATAGACCCACATTGCATACTGTTTAAAAGAGCAGACAATTAACTTTTAAATTATAGGACTTGTGGTTTTGAAAAATCGCCCTCCGTCCAGCTCCCTTAAAGAGACATGAAACAAAAAAAAAAATATATTTCATGATTCAGATGAAGCTTACAATTTTAATGGGTTAAGTTTAATTTTGACTTTCATGTTCCTTTAAATTCTTAAAAATGCACATACCCATCAACTTCATATTTTTTAAAAATCTCATAGAGCAGTGTTAAAACCAGAATTAAAGGGTCAGTCTAGTCAAAAATAAACTTTCATGATTCAGCCAGAGCATGTAATTTTAAACAACTTTCCAATTTACTTTTATCATCAAATGTGCTTTGTTCTCTTAGTATTCTTAGTTGAAAGCGCATATGCGAATTTCTAAGCCATTAAAGACAGCCTCTTATCACATGCTTTTTTATTTGCTTTTCACAACAGCGAAGTGCTAGTTCATGTCAGCCATATAGATAACGTGATTATGCCCGTGGCTTGTGGCAGACACTGCACTAATTGGCTAAAATGCAAGTCAATACATAATTAATAAAATGTCATGTGATCAGGGGGCTGTCATAAGATGCTTAGATACAAGGTAATCACAGAGGTAAAAAGTATATTAATATAACTGTGTTGGTTGTGCAAAATGGGGAATGGGTAATAAAGGGATCATCTATCTTTTTAAACAATAAAATATCTGGTGTAGACTGTCTAGGGTTGCCACCTTCTGGCCAGAAAATGTCTGGACTATCTATCGATTCCTGGACACATATACATATACATATACATATATATATATATATATATATATATATATATATATATATATATATATATATATATATATATATATATACACACTTTTCTTTCACTCATGGTTAGTGTTAGGCTGAAGCCATTTATTATCAATCAACTTTGTTTACTCTTTTTAAATCATAATGACAACAGAAAGTACGCAAATGACCCTGATCAAAAGTTTACATACCCTGGTGATTTTGGCCTGATAACATGCACACAAGTTGACACAAAGGGGTTTGAATGGCTATTAAAGGTAACCATCCTCACCTGTGATCTGTTTTCTTGTAATTAGTGTGTGTGTATAAAAGGTCAATGAGTTTCTGGACTCCTGACAGACCCTTGCATCTTTTATCCAGTGCTGCAAAGACGTTTCTGGATTCTGAGTCATGGGGAAAGAAAAAGAATTGTCAAAGGATCTATGGGAAAAAGGTAGTTGAACTGTATAAAACAGGAAAGGGATATAAAAAGATATCCAAGGAATTGAGAATGCAAATCAGCAGTGTTCAAACTCTAATCAAGAAGTGGAAAATGAGGCGTTCTGTTTGATAACATACTGCATTCATCTTGCCATCAATTCTGACCAAATTTCCTGTGCCTTTGTAGCTCACACATCCCCAAAACATCAGCGATTCACCTCCGTGTTTCACAGTAGGAATGGTGTACCTTTCATCATAGGCCTTGTTGACTCCTCTACAAATGTAGCGTTTATGGTTGTGGCCAAAAAGCTCAATTTTGGTCTCATCACTCCAAATTACTTTGTGCCAGAAGGTTTGAGGCTCGTCTCTGTGCTGTTTGGGGTACGGTAAGCGGGATACTTTGTGGCATTTGCGCAGTAATGGCTTTCTTCTGGCGACTCGACCATGTCCTGTATTTCCCCTGAAGTTATTTGTGGGTTTGTCTTTGCATCCCAAACAATTTTCCTGGCAGTTGTGGCTGAAATTTTAGTTGGTCTACCTGACCGTGGTTTGGTTTCAACAGAACCCCTCATTTTCCACTTCTTTATTAGAGTTTTAACACTGCTGATTTGCATTTTCAAATACTTGGATATCTTTTTATATCCCTTTCCTGTTTTATACAGTTCAACTACCTTTTTCCGCAGATTCTTTGACAATTCTTTTGCTTTCCCTATGACTCAGAATCCAGAATTGTCAGTGCAGCACTGGATGAAAGATGCAAGGGTCTGTCAGGAGTCCAGAAACTCATTGACCTTTTATACACACACACTAATTACAAGAAAACAGATCACAGGTGAGGATGGTTACCTTTAATAGCCATTCAAACCCCTTTGTGTCAACTTGTGTGCATGTTATCAGGCCAAAATCACCAGGGTATGTAAACTTTTGATCAGGGTCATTTGGGTAGTTTCTGTTGTCATTATGATTTAAAAAGAGTAAACACAGTTCATTGATAATAAATGGCTTCAGCTAAACACTAACCATGAGTGAAAGAAAAGTTTTTGTGTTATCATTCATATTCTCTGAAAAATGGCCAAGAAATCATAAATTCTGCCAGGGTATGTAAACTTATGAGCACAACTGAATATATAAAATAAATATATATATTATTATTATTTATTTATAAAGCGCCAACAGATTCCGCAGAGCTGTTCATAGGTAACAAAGATAAAAGGACAGTACAATATGAGACACCAGACAAAATTTAACAAACAAATACAGGAGGAATTGGGAGCCCTGTTCCCGTGGGAACTTACAATCTAAATGGGTAGGAGGGTGATATATATATATATATATATATATATATATATATATATAAAATATTACACATAATTAAGCCCCCCCCCCCAAAAAAAAAAGACCATACCAATTTGAAAAAAACAGCAGACACAGCCAAGTATTACTCACAGTTTCTCTGTGGCTGCACTGCACTTGTTGGCTTAGGGCCGGCCGGGGCAAGGGCTCCAGGATTCTTTCTAAAGGCTGCTGCAGAGGATCGACAGACTGAGGTGGTGGAACCACTGAAGGTAACTGGCCATGTTTCGGCATGCGGCCCATGACCACCGCACCACAACACCTGTCTCTCTCTGCCACTCTCAGCAGGATGTGACGTCACAACTCCCCTCCTCGACCCTCTTCCCCCCTCCCATTGTCCCACACCATCCTCCGTCTCTCCTCCAGACTCCACCTACCCCTTTTTTTTTTTTTACTAACCTTGGGCTAAGCACTCCTCTAGCCAGCTATTTTTTTTTAAAGTCTGTGCTCACTGCTGCTTACTGCGCCAGGGGAGCGCTTAGACCAGGGCATTTGAGGGTAGTTCCGGGACACGGGACACAGAGCCTCAGAACGGGACTGTCCCAGTGAAACCGGGGAGGGTGGCAACCCTAAGACTGTCCCTTTAAAATTTCTATAAAGTCACCTGTTTTCTTATATTGCCAAAAAAACTGAAGTAATCAATGATGGCACACTAACATTATTTAAAAAAAGTAATTAGAATTAGTTAAGAAAAAAGTTTATTAATAGAATGTCAAAATAGTTAAGTTTATTATTTACTAATAGGTTTAAACAATAAAAAACATAATTTATGCTTACCTGAAAAATGAAATCCACGATCTACTACTCCCAGGAACTACTCTTGTCTACTACTAGGAGGTAATGATTCCTAAACCCCAAGAGCCCTATAAAACCCCTCCCACATACCTGAGTCTAACCTTAAAAAAACATAAGGGTAGGGTTTGGTGGACCATGAAAGACATGAATTTATCAGGTAAGCATAAATATAGGTTCTCTTTTATACAGGTGGTGAGAGTCCATGATCCATTAGTCCTGGAAACTAAATACCCAAGCTTTGGAAGTCCATGAGTAATAACATCAAGGGAGTGATTTAAAAACATATTTTTTTCACTGAGAAATTAAGTGAAATTAAAATAAATCAACAGGAAAAAAAAAAAATTAGACTAAAGGCTGCTTCAGAGCAGTGATCCACTGTGGTGGAGGCTGACCTGCCTCCAAATAAACCTTTCGAATCATGAGTTTCAACCAAGAGGCCAAAGAAACAGCAGAAACTTTCTGACCTTTCCTAAGATCAGGACCTAACAAAGGTATGCAAAGATCTCTCTGAAGCATTCTTGGGATTAGGAAACAAAGACGGGAAAACAATCTCTTTGCTAAATTTACCCGAAGAAAATACCTTAGGCAAAAAAAAAAAAATCATATAAAGTATGTAAAAACAGCCTTATCCTTAAGAAAAATCAGATGAGGATAACAAGAGAAAGCAGATAGTTCAGAAACTTTTCTAGCAGAAGAAATATCCAAAAGAAATAACACGGCCAGATTACGAGTTTTTCGTTATGAGCTGTGCGGTGCTACCGTGCAGTTTATTCTCACCGCTCACTTACCTGCAGCGCTGGTATTACAGGTTTTTACAAACCCGGCGTTAAAAGACAAGAATATAATTCATGTAATCCACCAGCACTAGTAGGTAAAAAAACAGAATTTATGTTTACCTGATAAATTACTTTCTCCAACGGTGTGTCCGGTCCACGGCGTCATCCTTACTTGTGGGATATTCTCCTCCCCAACAGGAAATGGCAAAGAGCCCAGCAAAGCTGGCCACATGATCCCTCCTAGGCTCCGCCTACCCCAGTCATTCGACCGACGTTAAGGAGGAATATTTGCATAGGAGAAACCATATGTTACCGTGGTGACTGTAGTTAAAGAAAATAAATTATCAGACCTGATTAAAAAAACCAGGGCGGGCCGTGGACCGGACACACCGTTGGAGAAAGTAATTTATCAGGTAAACATAAATTCTGTTTTCTCCAACATAGGTGTGTCCGGTCCACGGCGTCATCCTTACTTGTGGGAACCAATACCAAAGCTTTAGGACACGGATGAAGGGAGGGAGCAAATCAGGTCACCTAAATGGAAGGCACCACGGCTTGCAAAACCTTTCTCCCAAAAATAGCCTCAGAAGAAGCAAAAGTATCAAACTTGTAAAATTTGGTAAAAGTGTGCAGTGAAGACCAAGTCGCTGCCCTACATATCTGATCAACAGAAGCCTCGTTCTTGAAGGCCCATGTGGAAGCCACAGCCCTAGTGGAATGAGCTGTGATTCTTTCGGGAGGCTGCCGTCCGGCAGTCTCGTAAGCCAATCTGATGATGCTTTTAATCCAAAAAGAGAGAGAGGTAGAAGTTGCTTTTTGACCTCTCCTTTTACCAGAATAAACAACAAACAAGGAAGATGTTTGTCTAAAATCCTTTGTAGCATCTAAATAGAATTTTAGAGCGCGAACAACATTCCTTCTTTGAAACTGGTTTCGGACACAGAGAAGGTACGATAATCTCCTGGTTAATGTTTTTGTTAGAAACAACTTTTGGAAGAAAACCAGGTTTAGTACGTAAAACCACCTTATCTGCATGGAACACCAGATAAGGAGGAGAACACTGCAGAGCAGATAATTCTGAAACTCTTCTAGCAGAAGAGATTGCAACCAAAAACAAAACTTTCCAAGATAATAACTTAATATCAACGGAATGTAAGGGTTCAAACGGAACCCCCTGAAGAACTGAAAGAACTAAATTGAGACTCCAAGGAGGAGTCAAAGGTTTGTAAACAGGCTTAATTCTAACCAGAGCCTGAACAAAGGCTTGAACATCTGGCACAGCTGCCAGCTTTTTGTGAAGTAACACAGACAAGGCAGAAATCTGTCCCTTCAGGGAACTTGCAGATAATCCTTTTTCCAATCCTTCTTGAAGGAAGGATAGAATCTTAGGAATCTTAACCTTGTCCCAAGGGAATCCTTTAGATTCACACCAACAGATATATTTTTTCCAAATTTTGTGGTAAATCTTTCTAGTTACAGGCTTTCTGGCCTGAACAAGAGTATCGATAACAGAATCTGAGAACCCTCGCTTCGATAAGATCAAGCGTTCAATCTCCAAGCAGTCAGCTGGAGTGAAACCAGGTTCGGATGTTCGAACGGACCCTGAACAAGAAGGTCTCGTCTCAAAGGTAGCTTCCAAGGTGGAGCCGATGACATATTCACCAGATCTGCATACCAAGTCCTGCGTGGCCACGCAGGAGCTATCAAGATCACCGACGCCCTCTCCTGATTGATCCTGGCTACCAGCCTGGGGATGAGAGGGAACGGCGGGAACACATAAGCTAGTTTGAAGGTCCAAGGTGCTACTAGTGCATCCACTAGAGCCGCCTTGGGATCCCTGGATCTGGACCCGTAGCAAGGAACTTTGAAGTTCTGACGAGAGGCCATCAGATCCATGTCTGGAATGCCCCACAGCTGAGTGACTTGGGCAAAGATTTCCGGATGGAGTTCCCACTCCCCCGGATGCAATGTCTGACGACTCAGAAAATCCGCTTCCCAATTTTCCACTCCTGGGATGTGGATGGCGGACAGGTGGCAGGAGTGAGACTCCGCCCATAGAATGATTTTGGTCACTTCTTCCATCGCTAGGGAACTCCTTGTTCCCCCCTGATGGTTGATGTACGCAACAGTTGTCATGTTGTCTGATTGAAACCGTATGAACTTGGCCCTCGCTAGCTGAGGCCAAGCCTTGAGAGCATTGAATATCGCTCTCAGTTCCAGAATATTTATCGGTAGAAGAGATTCTTCCCGAGACCAAAGACCCTGAGCTTTCAGGGATCCCCAGATCGCGCCCCAGCCCATCAGACTGGCGTCGGTCGTAACAATGACCCACTCTGGTCTGCGGAATGTCATCCCTCGTGACAGGTTGTCCAGGGACAGCCACCAACGGAGTGAGTCTCTGGTCCTCTGATTTACTTGTATCTTCGGAGACAAGTCTGTATAATCCCCATTCCACTGACTGAGCATGCACAGTTGTAATGGTCTTAGATGAATGCGCGCAAAAGGAACTATGTCCATAGCCGCTACCATCAACCCGATCACTTCCATGCACTGAGCTATGGAAGGAAGAGGAACGGAATGAAGTATCCGACAAGAGTCTAGAAGCTTTGTTTTTCTGGCCTCTGTCAGAAATATCCTCATTTCTAAGGAATCTATTATTGTTCCCAAGAAGGAAACCCTTGTTGACGGAGATAGAGAACTCTTTTCCACGTTCACTTTCCATCCGTGAGATCTGAGAAAGGCCAGGACGATGTCCGTGTGAGCCTTTGCTTGAGGAAGGGACGACGCTTGAATCAGAATGTCGTCCAAGTAAGGTACTACAGCAATGCCCCTTGGTCTTAGCACAGCTAGAAGGGACCCTAGTACCTTTGTGAAAATCCTTGGAGCAGTGGCTAATCCGAAAGGAAGCGCCACAAACTGGTAATGCTTGTCCAGGAATGCGAACCTTAGGAACCGATGATGTTCCTTGTGGATAGGAATATGTAGATACGCATCCTTTAAATCCACCGTGGTCATGAATTGACCTTCCTGGATGGAAGGAAGAATAGTTCGAATGGTTTCCATCTTGAACGATGGAACCTTGAGAAACTTGTTTAAGATCTTGAGATCTAAGATTGGTCTGAACGTTCCCTCTTTTTTGGGAACTATGAACAGATTGGAGTAGAACCCCATCCCTTGTTCTCTTAATGGAACAGGATGAATCACTCCCATTTTTAACAGGTCTTCTACACAATGTAAGAATGCCTGTCTTTTTATATGGTCTGAAGACAACTGAGACCTGTGGAACCTCCCCCTTGGGGGAAGTCCCTTGAATTCCAGAAGATAACCTTGGGAGACTATTTCTAGCGCCCAAGGATCCAGAACATCTCTTGCCCAAGCCTGAGCGAAGAGAGAGAGTCTGCCCCCCACCAGATCCGGTCCCGGATCGGGGGCCAACATTTCATGCTGTCTTGGTAGCAGTGGCAGGTTTCTTGGCCTGCTTACCCTTGTTCCAGCCTTGCATTGGTCTCCAAGCTGGCTTGGCTTGAGAAGTATTACCCTCTTGCTTAGAGGACGTAGCACTTTGGGCTGGTCCGTTTCTACGAAAGGGACGAAAATTAGGTTTATTTTTTGCCTTGAAAGGCCGATCCTGAGGAAGGGCGTGGCCCTTACCCCCAGTGATATCAGAGATAATCTCTTTCAAGTCAGGGCCAAACAGCGTTTTCCCCTTGAAAGGAATGTTAAGTAGCTTGTTCTTGGAAGACGCATCAGCCGACCAAGATTTCAACCAAAGCGCTCTGCGCGCCACAATAGCAAACCCAGAATTCTTAGCCGCTAACCTAGCCAATTGCAAAGTGGCGTCTAGGGTAAAAGAATTAGCCAATTTGAGAGCATTGATTCTGTCCATAATCTCCTCATAAGGAGGAGAATCACTATCGACCGCCTTTATTAGCTCATCGAACCAGAAACATGCGGCTGTAGCGACAGGGACAATGCATGCAATTGGTTGTAGAAGGTAACCCTGCTGAACAAACATCTTTTTAAGCAAACCTTCTAATTTTTTATCCATAGGATCTTTGAAAGCACAACTATCCTCTATGGGTATAGTGGTGCGTTTGTTTAAAGTGGAAACCGCTCCCTCGACCTTGGGGACTGTCTGCCATAAGTCCTTTCTGGGGTCGACCAAAGGAAACAATTTTTTAAATATGGGGGGAGGGACGAAAGGAATACCGGGCCTTTCCCATTCTTTATTAACAATGTCCGCCACCCGCTTGGGTATAGGAAAAGCTTCTGGGAGCCCCGGCACCTCTAGGAACTTGTCCATTTTACATAGTTTCTCTGGGATGACCAACTTGTCACAATCATCCAGAGTGGATAATACCTCCTTAAGCAGAATGCGGAGATGTTCCAACTTAAATTTGAATGCAATCACATCAGGTTCAGCCTGTTGAGAAATGTTCCCTGAATCAGTAATTTCTCCCTCAGACAAAACCTCCCTGGCCCCATCAGACTGGGTTAGGGGCCCTTCAGAGATATTAGTATCAGCGTTGCCATGCTCTTCAGTATCTAAAACAGAGCAGCCGCGCTTACGCTGACAAGTGTTCATTTGGGCTAAAATGTTTTTGACAGAATTATCCATTACAGCCGTTAATTGTTGCATAGTAAGGAGTATTGGCGCGCTAGATGTACTAGGGGCCTCCTGAGTGGGCAAGACTCGTGTAGACGAAGGAGGGAATGATGCAGTACCATGCTTACTCCCCTCACTTGAGGAATCATCTTGGGCATCATTGTCATTATCACATAAATCACATTTATTTAAATGAATAGGAATTCTGGCTTCCCCACATTCAGAACACAGTCTATCTGGTAGTTCAGACATGTTAAACAGGCATAAACTTGATAACAAAGTACAAAAACGTTTTAAAATAAAACCGTTACTGTCACTTTAAATTTTAAACTGAACACACTTTATTACTGCAATTGCGAAAAAACATGAAGGAATTGTACAAAATTCACCAAATTTTCACCACAGTGTCTTAAAGCCTTAAAAGTATTGCACACCAAATTTGGAAGCTTTAACCCTTAAAATAACGGAACCGGAGCCGTTTTGAACTTTAACCCCTTTACAGTCCCTGGTATCTGCTTTGCTGAGACCCAACCAAGCCCAAAGGGGAATACGATACCAAATGACGCCTTCAGAAAGTCTTTTCTAAGTATCAGAGCTCCTCACACATGCGACTGCATGCCATGCCTCTCAAAAACAAGTGCGCCACACCGGCGCGAAAATGAGGCTCTGCTTATGCTTTGGGAAAGTCCCTAAGTAATAAGGTGTCTAATCCAGTGCCTGCCGATATTCTTATATCAAAATACCCAGATAAAATGATTCCTCAAGGCTAAATATGTGTTAAAAATGAATCGATTTAGCCCAGAAAAGTCTACAGTCTTAATAAGCCCTTGTGAAGCCCTTATTTATGATCGTAATAAACATGGCTTACCGGATCCCATAGGGAAAATGACAGCTTCCAGCATTACATCGTCTTGTTAGAATGTGTCATACCTCAAGCAGCAAGAGACTGCATACTGTTCCCCCAACTGAAGTTAGTAGCTCTCAACAGTCCTGTGTGGAACAGCCATGGATTTTAGTTACGGTTGCTAAAATCATTTTCCTCATACAAACAGAAATCTTCATCTCTTTTCTGTTTCTGAGTAAATAGTACATACCAGCACTATTTCAAAATAACAAACTCTTGATTGAATAATAAAAACTACAGTTAAACACTAAAAAACTCTAAGCCATCTCCGTGGAGATGTTGCCTGTACAACGGCAAAGAGAATGACTGGGGTAGGCGGAGCCTAGGAGGGATCATGTGGCCAGCTTTGCTGGGCTCTTTGCCATTTCCTGTTGGGGAGGAGAATATCCCACAAGTAAGGATGACGCCGTGGACCGGACACACCTATGTTGGAGAAATATCTTTTATTGAGGATCAAATTTTAAAACAAGCAACGTTTCGTGACTCAGTGTCACTTAGTCATGCTTTCTGTTACATATTAACAAGTTGTGCCTTTTAAATGTTTGATTTCTCGCGCCAAACTGTTGCCCATAGTGGACTCCTGGCGCCATCTATTGATACATTTATTTATTACATCTTTTAATGCTTTCTAACATTTTCATAGACAACTTGTATAACAGTTAAAAACAAATCACTGTGTAGATTTATATAGCAGTAAACAAGGCATTATAGGACTATGCATCCTAATAGAGTGTTATTGCACTTTACTATGTTACGGCTAGGATGGCTTTCACTCATATATTATTAGACTAAATTTAATTTACATCACAGAAAGGAGGGAAATAAGTGCTATTTCACAAAAAACATGATAGGTCAAAGTCCCTATTTAATCCTTTCGGTGCTATGGATTCCATTTTATGAATCCACCACACTTCCCTTTGTTTAAGCAACTGCTCTCTATCTGATCCATTCCTAGGTGTCTGTACTTGTTCTATAACCTGCCAGCGTAATTGGCTGATACCATGCCCTTTTTCTATAAAGTGTTTCGCTAGGGGGGCCTCTACATTTTTTCTCCTGATATTACTACGGTGTTGTGTAAGGCGATCCCTGATTTTTTGGGTAGTTTCCCCCAAATAGATAAGTGAACACGGACACTTAATTAGATAGATAACGTGTGTGCTATCACATGTATAGAAACCTTCAATTGTGAATTTCTTTCCGCTGTGTGGGTGAAAGAAATGTGGGCCCTTGATAATGGAACTACAAGACATGCATCCCAGGCAGGGATAACTCCCTTTCTTTTTACTGCCTATGTATGTTTGTCTACATTCTCTACTTGGTCCCACATCAGACCTGATTAAATGGTCCCCTATGTTTTTTACCCGCCTGTAGGCCATAAGTGGTGGGTCTTGCAATTGTGGTATTTCTGGGTTACAGTTTTTAAGGATATGCCAATTTTTTCTAATAATCCTGCTAATCTTATCGCTGTAGGGGTTATGTTGTGATACAAATATTATCCTATCTTTCTTGTCTTTGTTCTCTTTTTTTGGTTTAGGATGTCTTACCTCCTCTAGCTTGTTTTCTATTAGACTAGCTGGGTACCCTCTAGTGAGAAACTTTTGCTTCATTTGTTTTAACCTGTCTATTCTTTCCCCCTCATCACTCACTATTCTTTGAACCCTAAGTAGCTGACTCTTGGGCAAGGAGTTCACAAGCCTCCTGGGGTGAAAGCTATCAAATTTCAACAGTGTATTCCTGTCCGTCTCTTTTACATACAAATCAAATTTTAATCCATCAATTGATTTACTTATCTTTGTATCCAAAAAAGTGACGGACTCCTCACTATATGTAATGGTAAAATGTAGGCCTCTCACCTCTCCGTTGAGCTCTCTGACAAATCTCTCCAGGGTTCCAACGTCGCCCCACCACACGCCAAATATGTCGTCTATGTATCTCCACCAAACCGCTCCATACGTTCTGAAGAGGTGGTTTTCATAGACTCTTCTCTCTTCGAATTCGTTCATAAACAAATTGGCGTATGATGGGGCGACATTGGAGCCCATTGCCGTGCCCTTAACCTGGATGAACCAATCATCCTGGAAAAGGAAATAGTTCCAATATAAGACAAGGCACACCAATTTCTCAATAAATTCACACTGACCAGCCGTGTATCTACCGCACACCATGAGTGTCTTTCTAATAATAGATATCCCTGTTTCATGATTAATGGAGGTATATAAGCTCCTGACATCCATGGTATACAGTAGGTACCGGCTGGTTGGCAAGTCCAACATTTTTGCTTTTTCTAAGAAATGGACAGTGTCTTTTACAAAACTGGCCATTTTAATAACCTCAGGTTGGAGTAGTTTGTCCAAGAATTTAGATATATTAGTAAAAACAGATTCCACACTGGAGACTATGGGTCTCCCTGGTGGCCTGTTTAAGTCCTTGTGGACCTTTGGCACTGTGTAGAATATTGGTGTCCTAGGTGTGGCCACATACAAGTATTCTGCTAACTTCTTATCTATAATTCCCACTATCATAGCCTGGTCTAAAATACATTTAATTTCTTTTTGTATTTTATATACAGGATTTGCAGATATTTTACTATATGTGTCTGGGTCTTCCAACTGGGTTCTAATTTCCTGTATGTAATATGCCTTGTCCATTACCACAGTGGCACCACCTTTATCTGCCCCCTTCAATATTACATTTTTGTTAGTTTTCAATCTTTTCAGTGCAACTTTATCGTTTTTGGAAAAATTCTCCAGCCTCACTTTTTTTATCCTAGCATAATCTTGGCTCTTGGTCGCAATCTGTAATTGCCTAATATCACTCTCAACCAGGCTCATATATGTATTAACACTGTGATTTAAGGTGTTGGGACAGAAAGAACTTTTCTTTTTGAGACCAAAGTCCTGCAAAGATAACATATTTTTATTACTGCCACCTTTAACACCCTTATTACCATCTATTGAACGGCTCGTGGACTCTCCATACCAAACTTTTAACTTGATATTCCTGAACAGTCTGTATAAATCTTTTGATAATTCAAAGAAGTCAATATCCCTAAATGGACAATAGGATAATCCTTTATCCAATACATTTAGTTCTTGCATTGTTAAGTCCTGGCTAGAGATATTTACTACAGTCGTCTGACCGGATGTTACTTCTTCTGTGCAGCTTTCCTCTGGGACATCCTCACTTTCTCCGCTTGCTTTTGCTGTTTCTTTTTGTCTCCCTTTATGGTGCTTGCGGCCTCCCTGGCGATATCGCTGTCGCCGCCGCTCTGTTCTAAAGGGGACCCGTATGCACCTTCTGATGACGTTTCCGATCGGTCAGACCCACTGCTACTGCGTGTTTGCTGCTGTCTCCTCTGATTGGCTCTTTCCCGGCCTCTGCGTCTATTGACGTTCCAGTTGCCATGGGGACCTGCACGCCATTTGTAAACTCTCCCCGTCTTGTAATCGTTTTCATCGCGCTGGAATTTTGTGCGCTTGACTTCTTTGATAATTTTCTGTTCAACTTGAATCTTGTCTTCAATCTTCTTATCAAAGCTTTCAATCTCCTCTTGGGTAAGTGTTGCTATCAACTCCGCTCTTTGCCCTTTGGACACCTCCGTCTGTAACTGTATTTCATTTAGCAAAGCCTCTACTGTACATACCATAAGGTCAAGGGAACACTTGTTTAGGATGGCCTCAAACCGATCACAGTAGCTTTTATTCTCCTTCAGTAGGGTTGGACAGGTGTGCATTCTAAGGCCTCGAGGTATCCTCCTTACCCTATAGTTTGGCGCGAGAAATCAAACATTTAAAAGGCACAACTTGTTAATATGTAACAGAAAGCACGACTAAGTGACACTGAGTCACGAAACGTTGCTTGTTTTAAAATTTGATCCTCAATAAAAGATATTTTTTACCTACTAGTGCTGGTGGATTACATGAATTATATTATCATATTGAGGAATTGCAGTTTTTCCTTACCACCGTGCACACTCAGTGGTGCTGTATTTATTCAAGGATTTGGATTGTCTGATTTAAACTGCAGAATACGAGCACACTGATTAAAGGACATGGAGAATAAAGAGGATCATATCACTGGAGCAGACAGCAGCAAAGTGTATGCATATAGCGATATTGATGCGGCACGCATAACGGCATTAACAAGAGGGTCTAGGGACTTTCTAAGAGCGGCCCCATCCGAGATGGTGGGTAAAGAATACGAAGCATTAAAGATAACATTGATGAAGTGGGACCTCCATGCCACAACACTGGCAGAATACTATAGGGTAAGGAGGATACCTCGAGGCCTTAGAATGCACACCTGTCCAACCCTACTGAAGGAGAATAAAAGTTACTGTGATCGGTTTGAGGCCATCCTAAACAAGTGTTCCCTTGACCTTATGGTATGTACAGTAGAGGCTTTGCTAAATGAAATACAGTTACAGACGGAGGTGTCCAAAAGGGCAAAGAGCGGAGTTGATAGCAACACTTACCCAAGAGGAGATTGAAAGCTTTGATAAGAAGATTGAAGACAAGATTCAAGTTGAACAGAAAATTATCAAAGAAGTCAAGCGCAAAAAATTCCAGCGCGATGAAAACGATTACAAGACGGGGAGAGTTTACAAATGGCGTGTAGGTCCCCATGGCAACTGGAACGTCAATAGACGCAGAGGCCGGGAAAGAGCCAATCAGAGGAGACAGCAGCAAACACGCAGTAGCAGTGGGTCTGACCGATCGGAAACGTCATCAGAAGGTGCATACGGGTCCCCTTTAGAACAGAGCGGCGGCGACAGCGATATCGCCGGGGAGGCCGCAAGCACCATAAAGGGAGACAAAAAGAAACAGCAAAAGCAAGCGGAGAAAGTGAGGATGTCCCAGAGGAAAGCTGCACAGAAGAAGTAACATCCGGTCAGACGACTGTGGTAAATATCTCTAGCCAGGACTTAACAATGCAAGAACTAAATGTATTGGATAAAGGATTATCCTATTGTCCATTTAGGGATATTGACTTCTTTGAATTATCAAAAGATTTATACAGACTGTTCAGGAATATCAAGTTAAAAGTTTGGTATGGAGAGTCCACGAGCCGTTCAATAGATGGTAATAAGGGTGTTAAAGGTGGCAGTAATAAAAATATGTTATCTTTGCAGGACTTTGGTCTCAAAAAGAAAAGTTCTTTCTGTCCCAACACCTTAAATCACAGTGTTAATACATATATGAGCCTGGTTGAGAGTGATATTAGGAAATTACAGATTGCGACCAAGAGCAAAGATTATGCTAGGATAAAAAAAGTGAGGCTGGAGAATTTTTCCAAAAACGATAAAGTTGCACTGAAAAGATTGAAAACTAACAAAAATGTAATATTGAAGGGGGCAGATAAAGGTGGTGCCACTGTGGTAATGGACAAGGCATATTACATACAGGAAATTAGAACCCAGTTGGAAGACCCAGACACATATAGTAAAATATCTGCAAATCCTGTATATAAAATACAAAAAGAAATTAAATGTATTTTAGACCAGGCTATGATAGTGGAAATTATAGATAAGAAGTTAGCAGAATACTTGTATGTGGCCACACCTAGGACACCAATATTCTACACAGTGCCAAAGGTCCACAAGGACTTAAACAGGCCACCAGGGAGACCCATAGTCTCCAGTGTGGAATCTGTTTTTACTAATATATCTAAATTCTTGGACAAACTACTCCAACCTGAGGTTATTAAAATGGCCAGTTTTGTAAAAGACACTGTCCATTTCTTAGAAAAAGCAAAAATGTTGGACTTGCCAACCAGCCGGTACCTACTGTATACCATGGATGTCAGGAGCTTATATACCTCCATTAATCATGAAACAGGGATATCTATTATTAGAAAGACACTCATGGTGTGAGGTAGATACACGGCTGGTCAGTGTGAATTTATTGAGAAATTGTTGTGCCTTGTCTTATATTGGAACTATTTCCTTTTCCAGGATGATTGGTTCATCCAGGTTAAGGGCACGGCAATGGGCTCCAATGTCGCCCCATCATACGCCAATTTGTTTATGAACGAATTCGAAGAGAGAAGAGTCTATGAAAACCACCTCTTCAGAACGTATGGAGCGGTTTGGTGGAGATACATAGACGACATATTTGGCGTGTGGTGGGGCGACGTTGGAACCCTGGAGAGATTTGTCAGAGAGCTCAACGGAGAGGTGAGAGGCCTACATTTTACCATTACATATAGTGAGGAGTCCGTCACTTTTTTGGATACAAAGATAAGTAAATCAATTGATGGATTAAAATTTGATTTGTATGTAAAAGAGACGGACAGGAATACACTGTTGAAATTTGATAGCTTTCACCCCAGGAGGCTTGTGAACTCCTTGCCCAAGAGTCAGCTACTTAGGGTTCAAAGAATAGTGAGTGATGAGGGGGAAAGAATAGACAGGTTAAAACAAATGAAGCAAAAGTTTCTCACTAGAGGGTACCCAGCTAGTCTAATAGAAAACAAGCTAGAGGAGGTAAGACATCCTAAACCAAAAAAAGAGAACAAAGACAAGAAAGATAGGATAATATTTGTATCACAACATAACCCCTACAGCGATAAGATTAGCAGGATTATTAGAAAAAATTGGCATATCCTTAAAAACTGTAACCCAGAAATACCACAATTGCAAGACCCACCACTTATGGCCTACAGGCGGGTAAAAAACATAGGGGACCATTTAATCAGGTCTGATGTGGGACCAAGTAGAGAATGTAGACAAACATACATAGGCAGTAAAAAGAAAGGGAGTTATCCCTGCCTGGGATGCATGTCTTGTAGTTCCATTATCAAGGGCCCACATTTCTTTCACCCACACAGCGGAAAGAAATTCACAATTGAAGGTTTCTATACATGTGATAGCACACACGTTATCTATCTAATTAAGTGTCCGTGTTCACTTATCTATTTGGGGGAAACTACCCAAAAAATCAGGGATCGCCTTACACAACACCGTAGTAATATCAGGAGAAAAAAATGTAGAGGCCCCCCTAGCGAAACACTTTATAGAAAAAGGGCATGGTATCAGCCAATTACGCTGGCAGGTTATAGAACAAGTACAGACACCTAGGAATGGATCAGATAGAGAGCAGTTGCTTAAACAAAGGGAAGTGTGGTGGATTCATAAAATGGAATCCATGGCACCGAAAGGATTAAATAGGGACTTTGACCTATCATGTTTTTTGTGAAATAGCACTTATTTCCCTCCTTTCTGTGATGTAAATTAAATTTAGTCTAATAATATATGAGTGAAAGCCATCCTAGCCGTAACATAGTAAAGTGCAATAACACTCTATTAGGATGCATAGTCCTATAATGCCTTGTTTACTGCTATATAAATCTACACAGTGATTTGTTTTTAACTGTTATACAAGTTGTCTATGAAAATGTTAGAAAGCATTAAAAGATGTAATAAATAAATGTATCAATAGATGGCGCCAGGAGTCCACTATGGGCAACAGTTTGGCGCGAGAAATCAAACATTTAAAAGGCACAACTTGTTAATATGTAACAGAAAGCATGACTAAGTGACACTGAGTCATGAAACGTTGCTTGTTTTAAAATTTGATCCTCAATAAAAGATATTTTTTACCTACTAGTGCTGTGGATTACATGAATTATATTATCATATTGAGGAATTGCAGTTTTTCCTTACCACCGTGCACACTCAGTGGTGCTGTATTTATTCAAGGATTTGGATTGGTTAAAAGACAAGAAGTGAGCGTAGAGCAAAATTGTTCTCCATACCGCACTCCAATACCAGCGCTGCTTAAGTCAGCGGTGAGCTGGTCGTACGTGCTCATGCATGATTTCCCCATAGACATCAATGATTCCTATGGGGAAACTAAAGTTATGTTTACACCTAACACCCTAACAAGCGGCAAGATGTCCTCAAGCAAGCCGGCAGAAGTAGTCCTCCAGACGGGCAGAAGTCTTCATCCAGACGGCATCTTCTATCTTAATCCTTCCGACGCGGAGCGGCTCCATCTTCAAGACATCCGGCGCGTAGCATCCTCTTTAAACGACGTCTTCTTCGAAATGAATATCACTTTAAGTGATGTCATCCAAGATGGCGTCCCTTAGATTCTGATTGGCTGATAGAATTCTATCAGACAATCGGAATTAAGGTAGAAAAAATCCTAATGCCAGCTCAATCCTATTGGCTGAATGCATCAGCAATTTTAGTCACTCCCAAAGTTTAGTCCTCAGTGGTATATATAATCGTCAATATCGCTTGTGATGGTCCCTGTAAGAGAACCCTCTTTATACAAGAAAAACATAATTTATGTAAGAACTTACCTGATAAATTCATTTCTTTCATATTAGCAAGAGTCCATGAGCTAGTGACGTATGGGATATACATTCCTACCAGGAGGGGCAAAGTTTCCCAAACCTCAAAATGCCTATAAATACACCCCTCACCACACCCACAATTCAGTTTAACGAATAGCCAAGAAGTGGGGTGATAAAAAAGTGCGAAAGCATATAAAATAAGGAATTGGAATAAATTGTGCTTTATACAAAATCATAACCACCACAAAAAAAGGGCGGGCCTCATGGACTCTTGCTAATATGAAAGAAATGAATTTATCAGGTAAGTTCTTACATAAATTATGTTTTCTTTCATGTAATTAGCAAGAGTCCATGAGCTAGTGACGTATGGGATAATGACTACCCAAGATGTGGATCTTTCCACACAAGAGTCACTAGAGAGGGAGGGATAAAATAAAGACAGCCAATTCCTGCTGAAAATAATCCACACCCAAAATAAAGTTTAACGAAAAAACATAAGCAGAAGATTCAAACTGAAACCGCTGCCTGAAGTACTTTTCTACCAAAAACTGCTTCAGAAGAAGAAAATACATCAAAATGGTAGAATTTAGTAAAAGTATGCAAAGAGGACCAAGTTGCTGCTTTGCAAATCTGGTCAACCGAAGCTTCATTCCTAAACGCCCAGGAAGTAGAAACTGACCTAGTAGAATGAGCTGTAATTCTCTGAGGCGGAGTTTTACCCGACTCAACATAGGCAAGATGAATTAAAGATTTCAACCAAGATGCCAAAGAAATGGCAGAAGCTTTCTGGCCTTTTCTAGAACCGGAAAAGATAACAAATAGACTAGAAGTCTTACGGAAAGATTTTGTAGCTTCAACATAATATTTCAAAGCTCTAACAACATCCAAAGAATGCAACAATTTCTCCTTAGAATTCTTAGGATTAGGACATAATGAAGGAACCACAATTTCTCTACTAATGTTGTTGGAATTCACAACTTTAGGTAAAAATTCAAAAGAAGTTCGCAACACCGCCTTATCCTGATGAAAAATCAGAAAAGGAGACTCACAAGAAAGAGCAGATAATTCAGAAACTCTTCTGGCAGAAGAGATGGCCAAAAGGAACAAAACTTTCCAAGAAAGTAATTTAATGTCCAATGAATGCATAGGTTCAAACGGAGGAGCTTGAAGAGCTCCCAGAACCAAATTCAAACTCCAAGGAGGAGAAATTGACTTAATGACAGGTTTTATACGAACCAAAGCTTGTACAAAACAATGAATATCAGGAAGAATAGCAATTTTTCTGTGAAAAAGAACAGAAAGAGCAGAGATTTGTCCTTTCAAAGAACTTGCGGACAAACCCTTATCTAAACCATCCTGAAGAAACTGTAAAATTCTCGGTATTCTAAAAGAATGCCAAGAAAAATGATGAGAAAGACACCAAGAAATATAAGTCTTCCAGACTCTATAATATATCTCTCGAGATACAGATTTACGAGCCTGTAACATAGTATTAATCACAGAGTCAGAGAATCCTCTTTGACCAAGAATCAAGCGTTCAATCTCCATACCTTTAAATTTAAGGATTTCAGATCCTGATGGAAAAAAGGACCTTGTGACAGAAGGTCTGGTCTTAACGGAAGAGTCCACGGTTGGCAAGAGGCCATCCGGACAAGATCCGCATACCAAAACCTGTGAGGCCATGCCGGAGCTACCAGCAGAACAAACAAGCATTCCTTCAGAATCTTGGAGATTACTCTTGGAAGAAGAACTAGAGGCGGAAAGATATAGGCAGGATGATACTTCCAAGGAAGTGATAATGCATCCACTGCCTCCGCCTGAGGATCCCGGGATCTGGACAGATACCTGGGAAGTTTCTTGTTTAGATGGGACGCCATCAGATCTATTTCTGGAAGTTCCCACATTTGAACAATCTGAAGAAATACCTCTGGGTGAAGAGACCATTCGCCCGGATGTAACGTTTGGCGACTGAGATAATCCGCTTCCCAATTGTCTATACCTGGGATATGAACCGCAGAGATTAGACAGGAGCTGGATTCCGCCCAAACCAAAATTCGAGATACTTCTTTCATAGCCAGAGGACTGTGAGTCCCTCCTTGATGATTGATGTATGTCACAGTTGTGACATTGTCCGTCTGAAAACAAATGAACGATTCTCTCTTCAGAAGAGGCCAAAACTGAAGAGCTCTGAAAATTGCACGGAGTTCCAAAATATTGATCGGTAATCTCACCTCCTGAGATTCCCAAACTCCTTGTGCCGTCAGAGATCCCCACACAGCTCCCCAACCTGTGAGACTTGCATCTGTTGAAATTACAGTCCAGGTCGGAAGCACAAAAGAAGCCCCCTGAATTAAACGATGGTGATCTGTCCACCATGTTAGAGAGTGTCGAACAATCGGTTTTAAAGATATTGTTTGAGATATCTTCGTGTAATCCTTGCACCATTGCTTCAGCATACAGAGCTGAAGAGGTCGCATGTGAAAACGAGCAAAGGGGATCGCGTCCGATGCAGCAGTCATAAGACCTAGAATTTCCATGCATAAGGCTACCGAAGGGAATGATTGTGACTGAAGGTTTCGACAAGCTGCAATCAATTTTAGACGTCTCTTGTCTGTTAAAGACAGAGTCATGGACACTGAATCCATCTGGAAACCCAGAAAGGTTACCCTTGTCTGAGGAATCAAAGAACTTTTTGGTAAATTGATCCTCCAACCATGATCTTCAAGAAACAACACAAGTCGATTCATATGAGATTCTGCTAAATGTAAAGACTGAGCAAGTACCAAGATATCGTCCAAATAAGGAAATACCACAATACCCTGTTCTCTGATTACAGACAGAAGGGCACCGAGAACCTTTGTAAAAATTCTTGGAGCTGTAGCTAGGCCAAACGGCAGAGCCACAAACTGGTAATGCTTGTCCAGAAAAGAGAATCTCAGGAACTGATAATGATCTGGATGAATCGGAATATGCAGATATGCATCCTGTAAATCTATTGTGGACATATAATTCCCTTGCTGAACAAAAGGCAAGATAGTCCTTACAGTTACCATCTTGAACGTTGGTATCCTTACATAACGATTCAATATTTTTAGATCCAGAACTGGTCTGAAGGAATTCTCCTTCTTTGGTACAATGAAGAGATTTGAATAAAACCCCATCCCCTGTTCCGGAACTGGAACTGGCATAATTACTCCAGTCAACTCTAGATCTGAAACACATTTCAGAAATGCTTGAGCTTTTACTGGATTTACTGGGACACGGGAAAGAAAAAATCTCTTTGCAGGAGGTCTCATCTTGAAACCAATTCTGTACCCTTCTGAAACAATGCTCTGAATCCAAAGATTGTGAACAGAATTGATCCAAATTTCCTTGAAAAAACGTAACCTGCCCCCTACCAGCTGAGCTGGAATGAGGGCCGCACCTTCATGTGGACTTAGAAGCAGGCTTTGCCTTTCTAGCTGGCTTGGATTTATTCCAGACTGGAGATGGTTTCCAAACTGAAACTGCTCCTGAGGATGAAGGATCAGGCTTTTGTTCTTTGTTGAAACGAAAGGAACGAAAACGATTATTAGCCCTGTTTTTACCTTTAGATTTTTTATCCTGTGGTAAAAAAGTTCCTTTCCCACCAGTAACAGTTGAAATAATGGAATCCAACTGAGAACCAAATAATTTGTTACCCTGGAAAGAAATGGAAAGTAAAGTTGATTTAGAAGCCATATCAGCATTCCAAGTTTTAAGCCATAAAGCTCTTCTAGCTAAAATAGCTAGAGACATAAACCTGACATCAACTCTGATAATATCAAAAATAGCATCACAGATAAAATTATTAGCATGCTGAAGAAGAATAATAATATCATGAGAATCACGATGTGTTACTTGTTGCGCTAAAGTTTCCAACCAAAAAGTTGAAGCTGCAGCAACATCAGCCAAAGATATAGCAGGTCTAAGAAGATTACCTGAACACAGATAAGCTTTTCTTAGAAAGGATTCAATTTTCCTATCTAGAGGATCCTTAAACGAAGTACCATCTGACGTAGGAATAGTAGTACGTTTAGCAAGGGTAGAAATAGCCCCATCAACTTTAGGGATCTTGTCCCAAAATTCTAATCTGTCAGACGGCACAGGATATAAATGCTTAAAACGTTTAGAAGGAGTAAATGAATTACCCAATTTATCCCATTCCTTGGAAATTACTGCAGAAATAGCATTAGGAACAGGAAAAACTTCTGGAATAACCACAGGAGCTTTAAAGACCTTATCCAAACGTTTAGAATTAGTATCAAGAGGACCAGAATCCTCTATTTCTAAAGCAATTAGTACTTCTTTAAGTAAAGAACGAATAAATTCCATTTTAAATAAATATGAAGATTTATCAGCATCAACCTCTGAGACAGAATCCTCTGAACCAGAGGAGTCATCAGAATCAGAATGATGATGTTCATTTAAAAATTCATCTGTAGGGAGAGAAGTTTTAAAAGATTTTTTACGTTTACTAGAAGGAGAAATAACAGACATAGCCTTCTTTATGGATTCAGAAACAAAATCTCTTATATTATCAGGAACATTCTGCACCTTAGATGTTGAAGGAACTGCAACAGGCAATGGTACTTTACTAAAGGAAATATTATCTGCTTTAACAAGTTTGTCATGACAATCAATACAAACAACAGCTGGAGGAATAGCTACCAAAAGTTTACAGCAGATACACTTAGCTTTGGTAGATTCAGCACTAGACAGCAATTTTCCTGTAGTATCTTCTGACTCAGATGCAACGTGGGACATCTTGCAATATGTAAGAGAAAAAACAACATATATATAAAGCAAAATTGATCAAATTCCTTAAATGACAGTTTCAGGAATGGGAAAAAATGCCAAAGAACAAGCTTCTAGCAACCAGAAGCAATGAAAAATGAGACTAAAATAATGTGGAGACAAAAGCGACGCCCATATTTTTTCGCGCCAAATAAGACGCCCACATTATTTGGCGCCTAAATGCTTTTGGCGCCAAAAATGACGCCACATCCGGAACGCCGACATTTTTGGCGCAAAATAACGTCAAAAAAATGACGCAACTTCCGGCGACACGTATGACGCCGGAAACGGAAATAGAATTTTTGCGCCAAAAGAGTCCGCGCCAAGAATGACGCAATAAAATGAAGCATTTTCAGCCCCCGCGAGCCTAACAGCCCACAGGGAAGAGTCAAATTTTTTGAAGGTAAGAAAAAATGATTAAATCAAATGCATTATCCCAAATATGAAACTGACTGTCTGAATATAAGGAAAGTTGAACATTCTGAGTCAAGGCAAATAAATGTTTGAATACATATATTTAGAACTTTATAAACAAAGTGCCCAACCATAGCTTAGAGTGTCACAGAAAATAAGATTTACTTACCCCAGGACACTCATCTACATGTTTGTAGAAAGCCAAACCAGTACTGAAACGAGAATCAGCAGAGGTAATGGTATATATAAGAGTATATCGTCGATCTGAAAAGGGAGGTAAGAGATGAATCTCTACGACCGATAACAGAGAACCTATGAAATAGACCCCGTAGAAGGAGATCATTGCATTCAAATAGGCAATACTCTCCTCACATCCCTCTGACATTCACTGCACGCTGAGAGGAAAACCGGGCTCCAACTTGCTGCGGAGCGCATATCAACGTAGAATCTAGCACAAACTTACTTCACCACCTCCATCGGAGGCAAAGTTTGTAAAACTGAATTGTGGGTGTGGTGAGGGGTGTATTTATAGGCATTTTGAGGTTTGAGAAACTTTGCCCCTCCTGGTAGGAATGTATATCCCATACGTCACTAGCTCATGGACTCTTGCTAATTACATGAAAGAAATGGATGCATACACCAGTCCTGTCAACGGGTTTCATCTGTCCTGCGCAGACTTCTTCAAGACGACTCCAGACACGGGGTGAAAAAGGTGCCAGAAGAACAAAAAAATACAGCTGCCTCAGACAAAACGCGGGCAGGAGCTGTGGACTCTACCTGTCAGAAGAAAAGAAAATGATCTTATCTTTAAAATAATAAACCAATCAGGCCCCCTACACCTCAGACAGGCTGAGGTGCCTTACCGTAACACTTATACACAATTTGGCAGTCTCTAAAATGATCATATAGTAGATCAACACTGAAGAGACTAAAATTCAATGATGCTGCTTCGCTCCGTGAATATCCGACAGCAGAGAGAAGTCACATGACCGGGAGAGAGAGAGGAAACTACGCAGCAAGTAAAAGGCGCACGTTTCCCTCTACCTACAACACCGGAGCTTAATTTACACAAATGCTTAAGCAGTCTGTATGAAGCTTGATGCTCCTTGTTTGTCTAAAGACCGCTGCTCCATAACTTATCCGCCTGCTCTCAGGCCGCGGACAGAAATTAACCCGATCGAATACAATCGGGTTGATTGACACCCCCTGCTAGCAGCCAATTGGCTGCAAATCTGCAGGGGGCGGCATTGCACCAATAGTTTACAAGAACTGCTGGTGCAATGACAAATGCCGACCGCTCGCAAATTGACAAATATGACCCCTAGTCTCAACATACATAATGTGCCCGTGCACTGCCAAAGAAAATCCTGTATAAAGGATTTTACAAAATGTCCCCATCTACTGCATATGACATATTCTTCTGAAGTTCAAGTCTCCAAGACCTAGAAGACAAAAGCACTAACCTGCAGTCTAGCTGTCCGACAGGAAGACAGCTCACAAGGCGTGAAAGGTTACATACTCTGGCTTTCTGTACCATGGGCAGCAATGTGTTAGGAAACAAAGCAAGAACTACCTCACAACTTCCTAACTGCTTAAAAACCACCACTACTCTACTGAAGAGATTGACATGGACTCAGCTAAACCCAAATCCTTGCTTGCAGGGAAAAGTCCCCAAAAAAGGAATTAATTTCTTTAGACACCAAACTTCACCTGCTCCATTGACAGAGGCAAAGAGAATGACTGGGAATTATGGGTAGGGGAGTGACACTTAACATCTTTGCTGTGGTGCTCTTTGCCTCCTACTGCTGGCCAGGAGTGATATTCCCACTAGTAATTGAATGACGTTGTGGATTCTCCATACCTTAGGAAAGGAATACTAAATTACAGGTTACCTGATTGCAGACCAAAATAATGTCCCTGATGGTCTTGTGGTAGTTGACCCTATCAGCCAGTAATCCATTGATAGATAGGCATAATTTGTACACAATAATGAACTTCCTGTTAGAATTGCTGTCAATTTAAACATATTTTACTTAAAATGTTAAAATATTTATGCATGAAAACTTTTGAGTACTATATCCCTTTAAATGTTGTCTCGTAAAGACGCTAAAATCAATATTAAAGATTCACGATTCAGATAAAACATGCAATTTAAAAACAACTAACTTTCCAATATGCTTTCGTTATCAAAACGTGCATATCATTTTATATGCACACTTTGAGGTTCAACTCCTACTGAGCATGTGCAAAAGTACACAGTTTATATGTATATGCATTTTGTGATTGGCTGATAGTTGTCACAGGGTATAGAAGGAGGGAAACTTGTATTAACTTTCTACTGCTCATTTTAAATTCAAAGTGCTATTGCATTGTCTTTTTTTTTTTTGCTTTGCCTCACACTCCCTAGATAGGTCGAAACGCAACTGTCCCTTTAAGTAAAAGTTTTGCTTTGCCTCACACTCCATAGATCAGGGCTTCTTAAACTTTTTCCACTCGTGACCCCTTTTTTGCGCGAGAAATTTTTACGTGACCCCAGGTATATAAATCAAACATTTACTGATAATAAAATCATGCTCATAAACTCCCCCCCCCCCTTCAATGTTCACTGCCCCTTCCATGCTCACTCCACTGCCCCTTCCATACTCCCCTTCATATTCATACCCCCTTCCATATTCATACTCTCTTTTGGTACGTGAATAGAATCCCTGCTCATCTGCAACCTATTCACTGCATTCTAGTGCTCTCTCCTCTCCTGTAACTCTCTTATGGTACGTGAATAGAATCCCTGCTCATCTGCAACCTATTCACTGCATTTTAGTGCTCTCTCCTCTCATGTAACTCTCTCTTGGTACGTGAATAGAATCCCTGCTCATCTGCAACCTATTCACTGCATTCTAGTGCTCTCTCCCCTCCTGTAACTTTCTTTTGGTACGTGAATAGAATCCCTGCTCATCTGCAACCTATTCACTGCATTCTAGTGCTCTCTCCTCTCCTGTAACTCTCTTATGGTACGTGAATAGAATCCCTGCTCATCTGCAACCTATTCACTGCATTTTAGTGCTCTCTCCTCTCATGTAACTCTCTTTTGGTACGTGAATAGAATCCCTGCTCATCTGCAACCTATTCACTGCATTCTAGTGCTCTCTCCCCTCCTGTAACTCTCTTTTGGTACGTGAATAGAATCCCTGCTCATCTGCAACCTATTCACTGCATTCTAGTGCTCTCTCCCCTCTTATAACTCTCTTTTGGTATGTGTATATGTATACTGAGCAAACGATTTTAAGTTTTAATTTAGTCCTGCATTTATTGCAATGTTCTCCCAATGTCTTACTTCTAATGTTTTGTTAATTGCCATGTGTTTTAAGTATCTCATTGTTTCCTTATGTAATTCTGTCTTATGTGTTTGATTGGCTCACACTTTTGTAAAAATGTTCATTATATTCATATTCCTTTTTGATACCTCTTGCCTCTATAAGAAACTACTTTACTCAATTACTCCTTCCCCCTCTCCACCTGCACTGTTCATTAGCCCATCTCTCTTAAACTCACCTTACTTTTGTACTCATGAACTTTACCTATTCCTAAACACCCCCCCCCTGCACCTCATCCCAAAACAGTCTCATTACTGCAAATCTGCATCTCACCTCATGTCACTCTCCCTCTTGCTCATACTAGCTCTGTTGGTGACATCTCCCCTAATCCTGGCCCCCAACAACTTCCTAGCCGTGCACATGCATGTGTACCTTCCCACAGACTCAGAAAACAAAACTCTGTTAACCTCACTCACATTCCTCCTGTATTAAAAGCCGCTACCCCCTTCACTTGTGCACTCAGGAACTCTCGCTCTGTTTGCAACAAGCTCACCTCTATCCATGACCTTTTTATCTCCCACTCTTTCAACCTTCTGGCTCTCACAGAAACTTGGCTTTCTCCTTTAGACACAGCATTCACTGCTGCATTGTCACATGAAGGTCTCTACTTCAGCCATACTCCTAGGTCTGGTAACAGACAAGGAGGTGGTGTAGGTATTAAACTTTCCTCTTGTTGCACCTTTCAACAAATATAACCCATCTCTGCCCTCACATGTTCCTCATTTGAAACCCACAGGATTCGCTTATTCTCTCCCCTCTCTATACGTGTTGCAGTAATATACCGCCCCCTGGCTCCTCAACTCAATTTCTAGATCACTTTGCTGCCTGTCTACCTTATTTCCATTCCTCAGACACTCCTGTCCTCATTCTTGGTGACTTAAACATCCCTCTTGAAAATCCCACTGCCTCCTCTACAAAACAACTTCTGCAACTCATTTCCTCTTTCAGTCTGTCACAATGGAGTGACTCTCCCACTCACAAGATGGTCACTCCCTTGATCTCATCTTTAGCTATTGATGCACTATTTCAAACTTCACAAACTCCCCTTTTCCTCTGACCATCATCTCCTCACTTGCAACATCTCATCCTTCCCTACAACTCTCCCTCCTTCTACCCCTCACACCAAACTTCACAGAAGCATTATGTCATTAGATCAGCAACCGCTCGCTAA
This sequence comes from Bombina bombina, assembly GCF_027579735.1. NCBI lineage: Eukaryota > Metazoa > Chordata > Amphibia > Anura > Bombinatoridae > Bombina > Bombina bombina. The sequence continues at coordinate 744,605,041 of NC_069502.1, read as the reverse complement.
TTATCTCAAACCTCTCATCCATCTCCTTTTCCTGACCTGACCAATCTATCTGCCACTATAATTCCATCCTTACATTGTTCTTTGACAATCTGACCCCTCCTACCATAGCTCGGAAATCACACAATCACCCTCAGCCCTGGCACACTCCTCTTACACGGTACCTACGCAGATGCTCCTGTACCGCTGAGTGGCACTGGAGAAAATCAGTTTAGCCGACTTTTTTTTCACTACAAGTTCATCTTGAACTCCTACTACTCTGCCCTTAATCTTTATAAGCAACACTACTTCCCTACTCTTATCTCCACTCTTTCTTCAAACCCAAAACGACTGTTATCCACTTTCAACACTCTTCACCGCCCACCCCCGCCTCCTAATACAAGTTCTCTGTCAGCTCAAGATTTTGCCAGCCACTTCAATAACAAAATCGATTCCATCATAAACAAAACCCGCTCTTAGCATGCTTCCATCCTCTCACACCTTCAAAAGCTTGCAATTAACCAAAAGCCGCATAGCCATATATTTAGCGCTTTCGCCCATGTTACTGAGGAAGAAGTTTCTGCACTTATACTGCGCTCTCACCTCACTATCTGTCCCCTCGACCCCATCACCTCACAGCTACTTCCCTCCCTTTCTTCTACCCTTACCCCTATACTCAAAACACATTTTCAACCTCTCCCTCAGCACTGGTATATTTCCCTCATCTCTAAAATATGCACTGGTCACACCTATCCTCAAAAAAACTTCTCTCGATCCAACCTCCCCATCCATCTACCACCCTATTTCCCTACTCCCTCTTGCCTCAAAGCTTCTTGAAAAGCTAATGCATGCACGCCTATCCCATTTCCTTAAATTACACTCCCTCCTTGACCCACTGCAATCTGGATTTCACCCCCATCACTCCACAGAGACAGCAATAGTTAAAGGGACAGTCTAGTCCAAAATAAACTTTCATGATTCAGATAGGGCATGCAATTTTAAACAATTTTCCAATTTACTTTTATCACCAATTTTGCTTTGTTCTCTTGGTATTCTTAGTTGAAAGCTTAACCTAGGAGGTTCATATGCTATTTTCTTAGACCTTGAAGGCCACCTCTTTTCAGAATGCATTTTAACAGTTTTTCACCACTAGAGGGTGTTCGTTCACGTGTTTCATATAGATAACACTGTGCTCATGCACGTGAAGTTATCTGGGAGCAGGCACTGATTGGCTAAACTGCAAGTCTGTCAAAATAACTGAAATAAAGGGACAGTTTGCAGAGGCTTAGATACAAGATAATCACAGAGGTTAAAAGTATATTAATACAACTGTGTTGGTTATGCAAAACTGGGGAAAGGGTAATAAAAGGGATTATCTATCTTTTAAAACAATGAAAATTCTGGTGTAGTCTGTCCCTTTAAAAGGGATACTGATTTTTTTTCTTTCGCGATTCAGTTAGAGCATGCAATTTAAAGCAACTTTCTAATTTACTCCTATTATCAATTTATTTGTTCTCTTGCTATCTTTATTTGAAAAAGAAGGCATCTAAGCTTTTTTTTGGTTCAGGACCATGGACAGCACTTGTTTATTGGTTGTTGAATTTATCTACCAATCAGCAAAAACAACCCAGGTTGTTCACCAAATATGGGTCGGCATCTAAACTTACATTCTTGCTTTTCAAATAAACATACCAAGAGAATGAAGTCAATTTGATAATAGGAGTAAATTGGAAAGTTGCCTAAAATTGCATACTCTATCTGAATCGTGAAAGAAAAAATTTGGGTTCAGTGTCCCTTTAAGGTTACCAATGACCTACTCACAGCTAAATCCAAAGGCCACTTCTGTCTGCCTATCCTCCTTGATCTGTCTGCAGTCTTTGATACTGTAGACCACCCTCCTTTGCTCCAAACCCTCCAATCCTTTGGCATTTGTGACACAGCCCTCTTGTGGTTTTCTTCCTACCTGTCTAACTGTACCTTTAATGTAACCTTCTCTGGGGCTTCCTCTGCCCCGTTACCACTTTCTGTTGGGGTACCGCAAGGCTATGTCCTCGGTCCCCTTCTATTCTCAATCTATACGTCATCATTAGGTTCCCTAATAAAGTCCCACAGGTTTCAATATCATTTGTAAGCCGACGACATTCAAATCTACCTCTCTGCTCCAGACCTATCTCCTTCCTTGCTAACTCGTGTCACTAACTGTTTTTCTCACATCTCTTCCTAGATGTCCTCACTACTTTAAGCTAAATCTCTCCAAAACTGAGCTCCTTATTTTTTCAGCTTCTTCTAAAATCTCCACCCCCCATCTCTCTATAACTGTTGACGCCGCCATCATTACCTCTACCCCGCATGCCTGATGTCTTGGGGTCACACTTGACTCAGATTTTTCTTTCACTCCTCACATTCAGGCCTTGACTAAATCCTGCTGCTTCCACCTTAAAAACCATCTCCAGAATTAGACATTTCCTTACACAAGACACAACTTTGACCTTGTCTCCAGATACTCTCCCTCCCGTCCCCTTTGCTCCGCTCACGACCACCTACTCTTGTCCTCTCTTGTTACCTCCTCACATTCCCGTTTACAGGACTTCTCCAGACTGGCTCCCATCTTGTGGAACCCTCTGCCTCGCTCTACAAGACTCTCCCCTAATTTTCAAAGTGTCAAGCACTCCCTAGACTCTTCTGTTCAGGGATGCATACAACCTACACTAACCTTTCCTATACCAGTTCCTCTCCTACATTTCTATCCGCCATAAACTTCCTTAGAATGTAAGCCTAAGAGCCCAACTACTTGCCTATCACCTTAACAAGAGGTGACTACAACAGTGTGACTCTAAACAGGGTCCTCTACCCATTTGATCCCAATAATTGCTACCTTGTATACCGCCTATGTTTATAGCGCTGCGGAATCTGTTGGACTCTACAAATAACCGATAATTATAATAATAATACTCCTCCTTCATGCTCATACTCCCCCTTTCCATGCTAATACTCTGCAGTTCAATGCTCATACTCCCCCCTTCCATGCTCACTGCCCTGCTCCTTCCATACTCCCCCTTCATATTCATACCCCACCTTCCATATTCATACTTGCCCTTCATACTCCCTCTTCTCTCCTGAGCAGCACAGTGCACTGGGTGGAAGTGACAAATGATCACTTCTTCCCAGCCCTGCCGTGAAGGATGGCACAGGTTGCACACCCCTAAGAACGACCTTAAGATCACGGGCGTTTTAATAGCGCTTGCGTGATCGCGGACATTGTGTGTGATAGTGTATACACGATAAAATATGGAATCAGGAGGCCCCTTCTTACACGCGACCCCCACATTAGGGTTACGCGACCCAACCAACAGTTTAAGAAGCTGTGCCCTAGATAGGCTAAAACGCAATTATTATTTTTTAACCCTTTCATGCTGGGTTAAATTTGTCAAATTGTGCATGCGATTGCAAGATTTCAAAGATGGGATCTGGTCAGGGGGGCAAGCCTACAACGCTAGGCATGCCCACTATGACCCGATCCCATTCAAGAAGCACAGTTGGCTTCTGTACAGCCAAACGGCTAGGACGTTGCATGCCGACCTAACAGTGCTAAAAGCCCACGGCATTTAGGATGGCATGCAATATCCCAACGTCGGGAAGAGGTTAAAATGCTGCAAGGTGCCTAAACCAGCTACTGCATTTGCAGAACCTGGCAGGCTACAGAATGAGTATTTCGGCATTTCTAGGGAACATAGTCATGTCGAAGTAGCAGCAATGCACTACTGGAGCTAGCTGAACACGTTAAATAGATACTAAATACAAATTTTTTGTTTAATGATTCAGATAGAGCATGCAATATTAAGCAAATTTCTAATTTACTCTATTATTAATTTTCTTCGTTATCTTGGTATCATTATTTAAAAAGCAGGAATGTAAAGCTTAGGAGTCGGCTCATTTTTGGTTCACAACCTGGGTTACACTTGCTTATTGGTTTGCTAAATGTAGCCACCAATAAGCAAGCGCTATCCAGGATGCTAAAACTAAAATGGGCTGGCTTCTAAGCTTTACATTCCTGCTTTTTTTTTTTTAAATAAACATAGCAAGAGAACAAAAGACAATTTGATAATAGGAGTAAATTAGACAGTGGCTTAAAATTGCATGCTCTATCTGAATCAAAACAGTTTAATTTTGACCATCCCTTTATTGTCCTTTTGAAGAAGTAGGGGTATGGAGATAATTGTCAAAATTTATAGAATTATACATATATTTCAGTGTTCTCTGAACAAACTGTAATCTTTTTTTCTGGTGAAAATTTCCTTACAGTTCAACATAAAATTAATCTATACATTTGCAAATAGGTATTCTAGTACTTACCACTGTTCTCGCATTGGGAGCAGTGTATGAGTTTCTCGGATTTTCCTTTCTTGGCGGGATCCTTATCTTTATCCTTAGCCTTACCCAACAGACAAATTCCACAAATAGCATTTGGTTTGGACTTTCGCTGAAAGGGTAGAAAAGGACTATAATGTTAGGTGATAACATCCCAATGTGAGCTCAGTATGATCTTAGACAGTTGGCTATTTCAAATGAATTACATTAAGCAAGCAATTGGAATGCCTCAAAAATTCTAAAGCTGCACTGCATTGGAACACGAGTCTGTATACCTTAAAGGGACATAAAACACTGACATTGTAATATAAAATGCTTAAAGGTTTTAATTTAACGGGACAGTCTACTTTTTTCTAGTTTAAAAAGATAGATAACACCTTTACTACCCATTCCCCAGATTTGCACAACCAACATTGTTATATTAATATACTTTATAACTTCTAAGATTCTAAGCTCATACAGGCCGCCTCTTATCTCAGTGCTTTTCTTTTTTTAAGCTTTTTACAATCTTTCAATAAAGCCAGACAGTACTAGTTCATATGTGCCATATAGATAACATTGAGCTCACTCTCATGGAGAATGATAATGGGTACCCAAGAACCAGCACTAATTGGCTAAAACACAAGATTGTAAAAAGCTAAAAATAAAAAAGGACCTAGAAAAAAGGGTCAGTCTGCCGGGGTTTAGATACAGGTAATCAGAGGTAAAAAGTAAATAATAATATAACACTGTTGGTTATGCAAAACTGGGGAATGGGTAACAAAGGGATTATCTATCTTTTAAACAATAACAACTTTTAAGTAGACTATCCCTTTAAGTAATTTGTGCTCAGATTTTTAAATATTAGAAGAAAATAAAAATACTCATTGACATATTGGTCCAGGACAAAATAAGTTTGTTGCAATTGGTAATACAACTCAATGCAAATTAGACAACAGTAGCAAGAAATACCAATTATTCTGATATATTAATTATACACATTAACGTACGTGCTCTGTTCTTCATGAATGCCTACACAGATTTTCACATATACAAAAAGTGCACTTCCTAGGCATATTGACTTCAAAGTACATTTTTTAAAATTTAATTAAAAGGAACCATATACTACTAGGAGTAAGCTGATTCAAGACGCATTAAAATAAAAAATAAAAATTAAGCCAATGTTACCAGGAATATATACATACATATATACACACACACACACATACATACATACACAGTATCTCACAAAAGTGAGTACACCTCTCACATTTTTGTAAATATTTTATTATATCTTTTCATGTGACAACACTGAAGAAATTACACTTTGCTACAATGTAAAGTAGTGAGTGTACAGCCTGTATAAAAGTGTAAATTTGCTGTCCCCTCAAAATAACTCAAACACACAGCCATTAATGTCTAAACCGTTGGAAACAAAAGTGAGTACACCCCTCTGTGGAAATGTCCAACTTGGGCCCAAAGTGTCAATATTTTGTGTGGCCACCATTATTTTCCAGCACTGCCTTAACCCTCTTGGGCATGGAGTTCACCAGAGCTTCACAGGATGCCACTGGAGTCCTTTTCCACTCCTCCATGACGGCATCACGGAGCTGGTGGATGTTAGAGACTAGCACTCCCCCACCATCCATTTGAGGATGCCCCACAGATGCTCAATAGGGTTTAGGTCTGGAGACATGCTTGGCCAGTCCATCACCTTTACTGCTTCAGTATGTCACAGTACATGTTGGCATTCATGGTTCCCTCAATGAACTGTAGCTCCCCAGTGCCGGCAGCACTCATGCAGGCCCTGACCATGACACTCCCACCACCATGCTTGACTGTAGGCAAGACACACTTGTCTTTGTACTCCTCACCTGGTTGCTGCCACACACGCTTGACACCATCTGAACTAAATAAGTTTATCTTGGTCTCATCAGACCACAGGACATGGTTCCAGTAATCCATGTCCTTAGTCTGCTTGTCTTCAGCAAACTGTTCGCAGGCTTTCTTACCTTCTGGGACGACAACCATACAGACCAATTTGATGCAGTGTGCCGGGTATGGTCTGAGCACCGACAGGCTGACCCCCCACCTCTGCAGCAATGCTGGCAGCACTCATACGTCTATTTCCCAAGGACAACCTCTGGATATGACTGAGCACGTGTACTCAACTTCTTTAGTCGACCATGCGAGGCCTGTTCTGAGTGGAACCTGTCATGTGAAACCGCTGTATGGTCTTGCCCACCGTGCTGCAGCTCAGTTTCAGGGTCTTGGCAATCTTGCTATAGCCTAGGCCATCTTTATGTAGAGCAACAATTCTTTTTTTCAGATCCTCAGAGAGTTCTTTGCCATGAGGTGCCACGTTGAACTTCCAGTGACCAGTATGAGAGAGTGTGAGAGCTATAACACCAAATTTAACACACCTGCTCCCCATTCACACCCGAGACCTTGTAACACTTAACGAGTCACATGACACCGGGGAGGGAAAATGGCTAACTGGGCCCAATTTGGACATTTCCACTTAGGGATGTACTCACTTGTTGTTGCCAACGGTTTAGACATTAATGGCTGTGTGTTGAGTTATTTTGAGGGAACAGCAAATGTACACTGTTATACAGGCTGTACACTCACTACTTTACATTGTAGAAAAGTGTCATTTCTTCAGTGTTGTTACATGAAAAGATATAATATTTACAAAAATGTGAGGGGTGTACTCACTTTTGTGAGATAACATATATATATATATATATATATATATATATATATATATATATATATATATATACACACACACACACACACATACATACATATATATATATACTATACACACACACACATACATACATATGTACTGGATTATTCTGTATTTTGGAATTCCAGATATGCACGTTTTTTTGTTTTGTTTTGTATATAAGACACAATAAGGGAAATGCAATTAATGCATTACTGTGATTCCTCCTAATATACAGAAAAATAATAATAAGCTTAGCATTTAGCAGCTGCTAAAGGGAAACATAAGCATAATCATTACACAAAAATTATAGCACCATTCTATCAACCTATTTTTCTATTAAAAAAATAATAATAAAAAAAAATAATGTAACTAAATAATAACATCACACCGTAAGCCTACCAAAATAACTATATTATAGACATTGGTAAGTAAACTATCCTAAAAAGAGCTGAAACTAGTACATAAAAATAACAGAATATTGACATATTGAGCTTAACCTACACAAGAAACTGATATGCACGATTACTATTAATAGAAGGAATTTGTAATTGTTCATCATGAGCAAAGAGCTGTCAAAATTGCTGAAGATGCCTATTAGGCTTTGTAAATTAATTTGGTTAAAAAATTTATATGTTCAACTAAATGGAGTATTACCAACAATAACCATCACATTTTGTCCAGGACCATTAAAACAATAAATACATTTCTTTCACAGCAGTTTTAAATCATGCAGCCTACTTCTACTGTGGTTTACTCTGTTAAAGGGATACTAAATTCAAAAGTAAAATAAAAAGAAATTCCTGAGGAGGAAAAAACTTAAGAGGATGCGCTTGGAACACAGGTTATCAAAGTGGGACCTACCACTTTATGATTGGGTTTGTACCCGTATGCATAAATAAAAAAAAAAAAAAAAAAAAAAAAAAAAAAAAAATTATTTTTTTATAAACAGCACAGTGTTTGGTATGTGTAAAAAATTATAATAATGACGAAAATAAATTGTGTGTAAAACAAGTGCTCAGGACAATTTGTGTATAATATTAGTGATACATTGAAATAATCAGATATCACAGATAAACAATGATATTTGTGGCGATTAGTAAAATATATAAAAAAAGTACTTATCAATGTCCCAAAAATTGCTGTGATGTAAAAAATAAGTGTCCAATCCTAATATGTGAACAGTGATGTGTTCAGGTGTTTGGCGTGCTCCTCTTGTGTCCCGCGGTGCGATGGGTCAGGGTGTCTAGAATGGAAGATAAACAAGGGGCGCCAACATAGTGTGATGTTCATCAGGCCTGATGAAACGGTCTGGAATAGACTGAGAAACGCATTGCAAAAAAATACTGTTTGTTTTATACCACGACCCGGTATTTTTGCTTCTTTCCACGATCCACTTGTTTTTGAAACAGGACTTTTACCACGGAACCTTTCATACACTGACACTGTCGTTTTTGGAGAAAAGTCTCGGTGGCGTGAGTGCAGCAGGAGAACACCTATCAGCTTGCAGCTCACCTGGTCCGGCCATTGGCCCTGAAAAACGTGGGTGCTACTTTCTAGATGCCTATCTGGATTCCACAGGTCCTCTGGGTGAGACCTCCAGCGTACTGACTGCTGGAATTTGAATGTCAGCCTGCTTTATCGCACCTTATTCATTTAAGGTGCCACTTTCCTTGTGAGTAGTTTTTTGCACATCACTTTTATATTTGTTGTTTGAACGATTCACACTATGTTGGCGCCCCTTGTTTATCTTCCATTCAAAAGTAAAATGTCATGATTTAGATAGAGCATGAAGTTTTAATACTTTCTAATTTACTTGCATTACTAAATTGTGCAGTGTCTTTGCATATGTACACTTACTAAGGCACCAGCTACTACTGAGCATGTGCAAGAGTGCAAAGTATACAAATTTGTGTCTGTGATTGGCTGATGACTGTCACATGATACAGGGGCTGGTACATTTCAAATAAAATACATTTGTCAGAACAAAATCTACTACTCCTTTAAAATTCTGAGTTCGTACATTGCATTGTCTTTTTGTTATGCACTTGTTGATTATGCAGTTCTACTGTATTTAATGGTCCTTTAAGGTATGGTGACCCACTGTACTACTTACAAATGCATTACACATCTGAACTTAAAACATTTATACAGTTTTCATAGATAAAAGGAAAAAAATCCTGTCCCACATATTAATACATTTTGTGCATATACATACATAAATACATATACAGAAATTATTGTGGACATGAAACCCAATACATTCCTTTCCTGATTCAGATAGAGCATGCTACTTTAAACAACTTTCTAGATATTTTCTTTTTTTTTTTATTAAACTTATATGCTCTGTCTAAATAAAAAACAAAAATATTTTTGGGTTTCATGCCCCTTTAAAGCATTTTACAACTAGAAGGAATTCAATTGTATAGGGCATAAGCGTAACATAAAATAAAGCAAAGCTGACCTTTGAGTACTTGCTAGGGCATTAGTATGTGAAACCTCAAAAACATTTAAAAGCCCAGAGTTGCCATCACAATTATTAAAAAATTAAGGAAAATTAGTAGTTATTAAATTCTTATTGTTTTTTTTTTAATTATATGTGGAATACAAAGCTCTAGGATTTTCCACAAATTTGTATCATTGTAGCATAAAGTTTAGATTTTGAATTAAAAAGCAATTAAATACATAAAGGGACATTAAACTCCAAGTCAAATTTTGTTGAAGTATAGTTTTTACTATTATTTAACCCATTTAAAAATATCTTTGCATAAAAAAGGTTTCAGGAAAATTTAAAACAAACATGAAAAAATGTGCACACAAATACTATATAGCAGTGTACACATCTATTGACTGACAAGAACAAGCCTGCACAAATGTTCCTTTAAGCAGTACCAGGAAGCATGTTTAACAAGCCTAATTGCATACCTTCCTTTTAAAAGATGACAGAGGCATTCAGAATGACTAGTATGTCATTTATTTCAAAATGAAGCATTGTCAGTCTGTATTATACACAAGTTAAAAACAGTAAAGTTATAGTCTAACATTTAGAAATAAGTTTTAAACAAAATAAATATAACGGAAGTAAAGCTGTACACTTAAAAACCTTTAATTATATATCTGTCCTATATTATTCATTCCTTTTTTACCCTACCTATGGTTTATTTTATAAATCCCTGGAGTTTTAACAAACCTTTGGCTTATTCTGCAATTTCTATTCTAAAATAGATCACCTGCATGTCAATGTGAAACATCTTCACAATACCTTAAAATTGTCAAACAAGCATTAACAAAATAATACAAATCAAATTTTTATCATATTGTCTATGGAAAATGTAACAAGTACAATGGCTTTAATATATTGGCACCTCTATTTGTTCTGCGTGTCTTACAGTTCCTATTTGTTTTAAAATACCCTTGTCTATATTTTTATAAGAGACCTGAAGAGTCACATCCCTATTGCCTTATTCCAAGACGTATCGAAAAAGGTTAAATATTTATACCAATATGAATACTGCTACAGTTCAAATGTTTAGACAATAATAAAATATATTTATATGCTATGGATAGAATCTCATGTCGACATATAACTTTGGTCACCAAAAATATTGTAGCGCAACAGACATTGCTTTTTAAATAGAAGTCAAGCTAAATATTTACAAAAATAGTGTGTAGATTTTTTGAAACATATCTATCCTTTAAAATGTATATTCTGTTATGGAAACAGTTACTTGTAATAAATAGCAAAACAACAAAAAAGGGGGGGGGGGGGGGAGCTTTACACTAATTTACTTTGCAGAGAACTTTTCCCTGCACTGGGAGGGTTAATTGATGAGAATTCCTTCGGAATCTTTGGAACACCAAACCTGCAAAAGATAATACAAACTATATTTCTGACATAAACCAACTGTAAGATTCATATTTTCAAATAAGAAATAAGTTATCACAAATCATTTATTCTCTTGTATATGAAATTCATTAAAATATTTCCTGTAAAAAAAAAAGGATATATATATATATATATATATATATATATATATATAAATTATATATATAAATCACTTAGAAGAGGCACACCTTGGCTTTCTACAACTAATATTTTTTTTCCTCCAAATTATCCTATCATTTGTTACAATATAAAACCTCAATAAGCAGCACATATAGAAAGTGAGAGGAGGACAGGCGTAGTGGAAGCTGTGGTTTTAAGTTTGTTTTTATTTGCTGTTTATTGCGGTCACTGATGAGTGTTTCTCTTACATGTAACATGAGCTGGTTTACTGGTTTAGTGAATACTAGATACATAGGGAGTCAGATTTGCCCATGCTCAGAAGAGGCAAAATGCAACCTAATTGCCAACATGTCAGCTATCTTATTTCCCTGAGAATATCTTTTTTCCCAGCAAACTCAAAACTATACAATTATTTTATGTATAGATCATGACATGTACAACAAAATGTGAAAAAAAAAATATTTTTATTAAAATTTTAATTAAAAAAAGGTGGCAAACAAGTGTGTTTTAGTTAAAAGAAGGGGTTATCCCTCATATAAATAAGGGACTTTGTGCACAAAGGGGATCCCATGAGCCTCTATTCAAATACACATTTATTGACTCCAGGTTATCACTATTACCTCAGTGATCACCTGTCAACTAAAACTTTTATAGGGGCTTTATTTTGAAGAGGGCCTTATGGGCTTTATAAACAAGGGTGTCATGAAGTTATCTAGGCTTTTTTTGATCGCTTATTAAAGTGTAAATGTATTTAAACATTTGTGCACTACTGAACCTAGCTGCCAGCAAGCCAATCATGAACAGTAGTCACAAAACTAACCAATTATCATCAAGGGTCAGTAATGCAAACACAAATTAAAGTAAATAATGTTTGCATTACAATGTCCTGTTGCTACACTCATTTTGTTAACACAATTTACCAGGTTTTGCAAATCAAAAGCAGTTCTAGGTTACACTTATTGAAATGTCTAGTGTAATCAATGTCCCTGGTCTCCACTGCTATGACCAATTAGGGACATGTGTAAATGTGTTTGTACGCTTAGCTAACCAATCAGTATGAAGAATGTTGCAGGCTCAGGTAAATATGACCATACTGAAGTACAGTTGAGACACTGCATCCTCTCTGGAGGGAATTGGAGCAAACACACTTTTTAGGGGTATTTTATCATTAATGTATATTGCAATGTTGCTTATTTTCCTTAATTGAAACATTTTATAAGATTAAATGTTGAGGTTAATGCCCCTTTAAGAAGTTGACAAAATTCATAAAAAGCAGTGTTTAATTATCCTAAAATATGACATTGTGAAAACACAAAAAACAACAATGTTTGCTATGCCATGGAGACTATATAAACAATATATTATATCTAGCTGTACTATATTTTACAGGCAATCACACATTTAGAGAGATAAAAAGGTCAAAATTGAAATGTGCATGATTTTTAAATAGAAGCTGCACCGGATTTAGATTTAAGTAGTATTGACTCCTATCTCCTTTCTTTTTCATATATATTTTCTAGTAAAAGTTATTACTATTTTTCAGTGGCATACATGTGTATGATGTGAGAGTCTGTGCACCAGTATTGCATCTGTAAAGTAATTTGTGTCATACAAGCAACTGCTGACTCTGAGTAAGACATTTTTTTTTTGCCAATGGAAGTATATTGTAAAAAGGATTTTATTTCACATTGTAATGCACAATTTCATTTATGACCTTTCTATACCTATAACTTTATAACTGGTTAAAAGGATCAAATACACCCTGTTAATTTCTGTATATTATTGTGTGACTAATTGCACTTATATAAAAATAGTTGTTTCAAACTTTATCTCATTTTAAACAAAATATATAAATATCTTAGATAAATACAACTTAAAGGGACACTGAACCCAAATTTGTTCTTTCGTGGTTCAGATAGAGCATGCAATTTTAAGCAACTATATAATTTACTCCTATTATCAAATTGTCTTCATTCTCTTGGTATCTTTATTTGAAAATAAAGATAGCAAGAGAACGAAGAAAAATTGATAATGGGAGTAAATTAGAAAGTTGCTTAAAATTGCATGCGCTATATGATTCATGAAAGAAAAAAATTTGGGTTCAGTGTCCCTTTAATATCATTCACATCAGCCATAGTGCTGAATTAACTATATCGGCGCTTAACTAAATAGACACTATTTTACTAGTGTAAAAACAGAATTTATGCTTACCTGATAAATTACTTTCTCCAACGGTGTGTCCGGTCCACGGCATCATCCTTACTTGTGGGAATATCTCTTCCCCAACAGGAAATGGCAAAGAGTCCCAGCAAAGCTGGCCATATAGTCCCTCCTAGGCTCCGCCCACCCCAGTCATTCGACCGACGGACAGGAGGAAAAATATAGGAGAAACCATATGGTACCGTGGTGACTGTAGTTAGAGAAAATAATTCATCAGACCTGATTAAAAAACCAGGGTGGGCCGTGGACCGGACACACCGTTGGAGAAAGTAATTTATCAGCATAAATTCTGTTTTCTCCAACATTGGTGTGTCCGGTCCACGGCGTCATCCTTACTTGTGGGAACCAATACCAAAGCTTTAGGACACGGATGAAGGGAGGGAGCAAATCAGGTTACCTAAACGGAAGGCACCAGGCTTGCAAAACCTTTCTCCCAAAAATAGCCTCAGAAGAAGCAAAAGTATCAAATTTGTAAAATTTGGCAAAAGTGTGCAGTGAAGACCAAGTCGCTGCCTTACATATCTGGTCAACAGAAGCCTCGTTCTTGAAGGCCCATGTGGAAGCCACAGCCCTAGTGGAGTGAGTTGTGATTCTTTCAGGAGGCTGCCGTCCGGCAGTCTCATAAGCCAATCGGATGATGCTTTTAAGCCAAAAGGAAAGAGAGGTAGAAGTCGCTTTTTGATCTCTCCTTTTACCAGAATAGACAACAAACAAAGAAGATGTTTGTCTGAAATCTTTTGTAGCCTCTAAATAGAATTTTAGAGCACGGACTATGCCCAAATTGTGTAACAAACGTTCCTTCTTTGAAACTGGATTCGGACATAAAGAAGGTACAACTATCTCCTGGTTAATATTCTTGTTAGAAACAACCTTTGGAAGAAAACCAGGCTTAGTACGCAAAACCACCTTGCATGGAACACCAGATAGGGCGGAGAACACTGCAGAGCAGATAACTCTGAAACTCTTCTAGCAGAAGAAATAGCAACCAAAAACAAAACTTTCCAAGATAGTAACTTAATATCTATGGAATGTAAAGGTTCAAACGGAACCCCTTGAAGAACTGAAAGAACTAGATTTAGACTCCAGGGAGGAGTCAAAGGTCTGTAAACAGGCTTGATCCTAACCAGAGCCTGAACAAATGCTTGAACATCTGGCACAGCTGCCAGTCTTTTGTGTAGTAAGACAGATAAAGCAGAAATCTGTCCCTTTAGAGAACTTGCAGATAATCTTTTCTCCAAACCTTCTTGTAGAAAGGAGAGAATCTTAGGAATTTTTATCTTATTCCATGGGAATCCTTTGGATTCACACCAACAGATATATCTTTTCCATATTTTATGGTAAATCTTTCTAGTTACCGGTTTTCTGGCCTGAACCAGAGTATCTATCACAGAATCTGAAAACCCACGCTTTGATAGAATCAAGCGTTCAATCTCCAAGCCGTCAGCTGGAGGGAGACCAGATTTGGATGTTCGAATGGACCCTGTACAAGAAGGTCCTGTCTCAAAGGTAGCTTCCATGGTGGAACCGATGACATATTCACCAGGTCTGCATACCAAGTCCTGCGTGGCCACGCAGGAGCTATCAAGATCACTGAGGCCCTCTCCTGTTTGATCCTGGCTACCAGCCTGGGAATGAGAGGAAACGGTGGAAATACATAAGCTAGGTTGAAGGTCTAAGGTGCTACTAGTGCATCTACTAGAGTCGCCTTGGGATCCCTGGATCTGGACCCGTAGCAAGGAACCTTGAAGTTCTGACGAGACGCCATCAGATCCATGTCTGGAATGCCCCATAATTGAGTTAGTTGGGCAAAGATCTGCGGGTGGAGTTCCCTCTCCCCCGGATGGAATGTCTGACGACTCAGATAATCCGCTTCCCAGTTTTCCACACCCGGGATGTGGATCGCAGATAGGTGGCAGGAGTGATCCTCCGCCCATTGAATTATTTTGGTCACTTCTTTCATCGCCAGGGAACTCCTTGTTCCCCCCTGATGATTGATATACGCAACGGTCGTCATGTTGTCTGATTGGAATCTTATGAATCTGGCCTTTGCTAGCTGAGGCCAAGCCCTGAGAGCATTGAAGATCGCTCTTAGTTCCAGAATGTTTATCGGGAGAAGAGACTCTTCCCGAGACCATAGTCCCTGAGCTTTCAGGGATTCCCAGACCGCGCCCCAGCCCACTAGACTGGCGTCGGTCGTGACAATGACCCACTCTGGTCTGCGGAAGCTCATTCCCTGGGATAGATGGTCCAGGGTCAGCCACCAACGGAGTGAATCTCTGGTCTTCTGATCTACTTGAATCATTGGAGACAAGTCTGTATAGTCCCCATTCCACTGTTTGAGCATGCACAGTTGTAATGGTCTTAGATGAATTCGTGCAAAAGGAACTATGTCCATTGCTGCAACCATCAACCCTACTACTTCCATGCACTGCGCTATGGAAGGACGTGGAACAGAATGAAGAACTTGACAAGTGCTTAGAAGTTTTGACTTTCTGACCTCTGTCAGAAAAATCCTCATTTCTAAGGAATCTATTATTGTTCCCAAGAAGGGAACTCTTGTTGACGGAGACAGATAACTTTTTTCTATGTTCACCTTCCATCCGTGTGATCTGAGAAAGGCCAGAACGATGTCTGTATGAGCCTTTGCTTTTGACAGGGACGACGCTTGTATTAGAATGTCATCCAAGTAAGGTACTACTGCAATGCCCCTCAGTCTTAGAACCGCTAGAAGGGACCCTAGTACCTTTGTGAAAATCCTTGGAGCAGTGGCTAACCCGAATGGGAGGGCCACAAACTGGTAATGTTTGTCCAGAAAGGCGAACCTTAGGAACTGATGATGTTCTTTGTGGATAGGAATATGTAGGTATGCATCCTTTAGATCCACGGTAGTCATAAATTGACCTTCCTGGATAGTGGGTAGAATCGTTCGAATGGTTTCCATCTTGAACGATGGTACCCTGAGGAATTTGTCTAGGATCTTCAAATCCAAAATTGGTCTGAAAGTTCCCTCTTTTTTGGGAACTACGAACAGATTTGAATAAAATCCCATTCCTTGTTCCTTTATTGGAACTGGGTGTATCACTCCCATCTTTAACAGGTCTTCTACACAATGTAAGAACGCCTGTCTCTTTATTTGGATTAAGGATAAGTGAGACATGTGGAACCTTCCCCTTGGGGGTAGTTCCCTGAATTCCAGAAGATAACCCTGAGAAACTATTTCTAGTGCCCAGGGATCCTGAACATCTCTTGCCCAAGCCTGAGCAAAGAGAGAGAGTCTGCCCCCTACTAGATCCGGTCCCGGATCGGGGGCTACTCCTTCATGCTGTTTTGTTAGCAGCAGCAGCAGCAGGCTTCTTGGCCTGCTTACCCTTGTTCCAGCCTTGCATCGGTTTCCAGGCTGGTTTGGGTTGTGAGGCATTACCCTCTTGCTTAGAGGATGCAGAATTAGAGGCCGGTCCGTTCCTGAAATTGCGAAAGGAACGAAAATTAGACTTATTCTTGGCCTTGAAAGGCCTATCTTGTGGAAGGGCGTGGCCCTTTCCCCCAGTGATGTCTGAGATAATCTCTTTCAATTCTGGTCCAAATAGAGTTTTACCTTTGAAAGGGATGTTAAGCAATTTTGTCTTGGATGACACATCCGCTGACCAAGACTTTAGCCAAAGCGCTCTGCGCGCCACGATTGCAAACCCTGAATTTTTTGCCGCTAATCTAGCTAATTGCAAAGCGGCATCTAAAATAAAAGAGTTAGCCAACTTAAGTGCGTGAACTTTGTCCATAACCTCCTCATATGGAGTCTCTCTACTGAGCGACTTTTCTAGGTCCTCGAACCAGAACCACGCTGCTGTAGTGACAGGAACAATGCACGAAATGGGTTGTAGAAGGTAACCTTGCTGTACAAAAATCTTTTTAAGCAAACCCTCCAATTTTTTATCCATAGGATCTTTGAAAGCACAACTATCCTCGATAGGAATAGTAGTGCGCTTGTTTAGAGTAGAAACTGCCCCCTCGACCTTAGGGACTGTCTACCATAAGTCCTTTCTGGGGTCGACCATAGGAAATAATTTCTTAAATATAAGGGGGGGAACAAAAAGGTATGCCGGGCTTTTACCACTCCTTATTCACTATGTCCGCCACCCGCTTGGGTATAGGAAAAGCGTCGGGGTGCACCAGAACCTCTAGGAACTTGTCCATCTTGCATTATTTCTCTGGAATGACCAAGTTGTCACAATCATCCAGAGTAGATAACAACTCCTTAAGCAGTGCGCGGAGATGTTCTAATTTAAATTTAAATGTCACAACATCAGGTTCAGCTTGTTGAGAAATTTTTCCTGAATCTGAAATTTCCCCATCTGACAAAACCTCCCTCATGGCCACTTCAGATTGGTGTGAGGGTATGACAGAACAATTATCAGCGCCCTCCTGCTCTTCAGTGTTTAAAACAGAGCAATTGCGCTTTCTCTGATATGTAGGCATTTTGGATAAAATATTTGCTATGGAGTTATCCATTACAGCCGTCAATTGTTGCATGGTAATAAGCATTGGCGCGCTAGATGTACTAGGGGCCTCCTGCGTGGGCAAAACTGGTGTAGACACAGTAGGAGATGATGTAGTATCATGTTTACTCCCCTCATCTGAGGAATCATCTTGGGCAATTTCATTATCTGTGGCAGTACTGTCCTTACTTTGTTTGGACGCTATGGCACAATTATCACACAAATTTAAATGGGGAGACACATTGGCTTTCATACATATAGAACATAGCTTAACCGAAGGCACAGACATGTTAAACAGGCTTAAACTTGTCAATAAAGCACAAAAAACGTTTTAAAATTTAAAGAGACAGTAACGGTTTTGTTTTAAAACAGAAAACACTTTATTACTGAATATGTGAAAAAGTATGAAGGAATTGTTCAAAAATTACCAAAATTTCACCACAGTGTCTTAAAGCATTAAGAGTATTGCACACCAATTTTCAGAGCTTTAACCCTTAAAATAACGGAACTGAAGCCGTTTACAAATTTAACCCCTATACAGTCCCAGCTATAGCCTTTGCTGTGACCTAACCAAGCCCAGAGGGGAATACGATACCAAGTGACGCCTTCTAGAAACTTTTCCAGCTACTTTCAGATCCTCACACATGCATCTGCATGTCTTGCTCTAAAAAAACAACTGCGCAGTAATGGCGCGAAAATGAGGCTCAGCCTACAACTGGGAAGGCCCTCCCTGACTGGAAAAGGTGTCTAACATAGTGCCTGCCGTTAAAAAACGTTCCCCAAGTTTATAAATGTGAATTATCAGCATAAACATGTATAAAATGCCCAAATAAAGCAATCGATTTAGCCCATAAAAGTGTCTACCAGTTTTATAGCCCATATTAAGCCCTTTATTCTGTTTGCTTGACTAAGAAAATGGCTTACCGGTCCCCATGAGGGGAAATGACAGCCTTCCAGCATTACATGGTCTTGTTAGAAATATGGCTAGTCATACCTTAAGCAGAAAAGTCTGCTAACTGTTTCCCCCAACTGAAGTTACTTCATCTCAACAGTCCTATGTGGAAACAGCAATCGATTTTAGTTACTGTCTGCTAAAATCATCTTCCTCTCACAAACAGAAATCTTCATCCTTTTCTGTTTCAGAGTAAATAGTACATACCAGCACTATTTTAAAATAACAAACACTTGATAGAAGAATAAAAAACTACATTTAAACACCAAAAAACTCTTAACCATCTCCGTGGAGATGTTGCCTGTGCAACGGCAAAGAGAATGACTGGGGTGGGCGGAGCCTAGGAGGGACTATATGGCCAGCTTTGCTGGGACTCTTTGCCATTTCTTGTTGGGGAAGAGATATTCCCACAAGTAAGGATGACGCCGTGGACCGGACACACCAATGTTGGAGAAAGTGCTTTTTCTTTTTTTTTTTAAACAAACTAATTGAGCAAGTAGCGTTTGTATCGGTTTAGTGATGATGCTAATGTCATCCAATATGGGGCCAGATTACAAGTTAAGCGCTAAATATCCCTTTCGCTAAAGCAATATTTACGCTCAACTGAGTAATACCACGCAAATGTGCGCTGGCATTACAAGTTAGGTGCAAAACGAATGCGACCTTGTGTTCATATTTCACGGAAGCATTGCGCTCAGAGAGCGCGCTTCCATAGGCTCCAATGGGAGCCTCGTTCTGATGCCGTCATACACGGCACAGAACCTAAGCGCAGAAATGTTAAATATATATGAATATGACTATAAACATATATATTTATTAGTTAATATGTGACTGTAAATAAACACATATTAACACCTAAATATATATGTATATAAGCATATACATATATATTTACAGGGAACACACAGTTCCCCATAGACCGCAATGTAAAGGCACTTTTCTGTGCCGTTTTTTTTTTTCTAACACCCCACAGCCGACACTTTTAACCCCTAGAAACTGCTCTGTGCAATATTTTTTTTAATGAAAATAAGACTCTTTATTTTGCTGGCATTATTTTACTAACGCGAGCTAGCTGTAGCAATAACTAGCCACTTGTAATGGATGGTTATTTATCGCACGCACACAAACAGGCAAATTTACCCATTTGCAAGCGTGCGATAAATTATCGCTCTACTTGTAATCTAGCCCACAGTGTCCATATAGTGGGGGTATTTTTAGTGTCTTCTACACTTGCATAAAAAATCCATGTTACAGTCACAAACTTTTTTGGGTACTCTGCAATAATTTGAGAAGTGTTGTCTGGGGGAGGGTTTCAAGTCCTTTAGGCTATTTAATTTGATAAGTGAAAAATGGCCTTGTAAATTTGTCATTAAAAAGGGACAGTAAAGTTAAAATTAATTCTATGAATCAGACAGAACATGCAATTTTAAACACTGAAATTTACTTCTGTTATCAAATTTGTTCTCTTGCTATTATTGAAAAGAGATACCCAATTAGGCTCAGTAGCAGCAATGTACTACAGACAACTAGCTGCTGATTGGTGGCTGCACATATATGCCTCTTGGTCATTGGCTCACGCAATATGTCCAGTTAGCTCCCAGTAGTGTATTGCTGCTGAGCCTACCTTTCAGCAAAAGGATACCAAACAAATTTGATAACAGAAGTAAATTGAAAAGTTGTTTAAAAACTACATGCTCTGTCTGAAACATAAACGTTACATTTTTACTTTATTGTCCCTAAGAATTTAGATTGTGATCAGCCAAGTGGGACTGGCATATGTTAACTATAGGAGACTTTTTTCATCAACCTGATAATAAAAAAAAGTGCTTCCAATAAACAATGGCAATGGGAGACATTGAAAAGGGCTCATCTGCAGCTGTGCACATGCAGCTAAATATCAAACAATAGACTGTAGTCAACCCCTTAAAGGGACATGAAACAAAAATAAATATTTCATGATTTAGGTAGAACATACCATTATAAACAACTTTCCAGTAAACTTTCAGTTTACTTCTATTATCAAACTTGCTTCATTCTCTTGGAATCATTTGTTTAAGAAGCAGCAATGCACTACTGGTTTCTAGCTGAACACATGGGTGAGCCTATATATATATATATATCTCCATCCACCAATCAGCAGGTGGAATCTTGGTTCTTTGCTGATCCTGAGCTTACCTAGATAAACCTTTCAGCAAAGGATAACAAGAGAAGGAAGCAAATTAAATAGAATTGTATGCTCTGTCTAAATCATATCTAATTAGGACTTTACTGTCTCTTTAACTATTAGTAGGTGCACTGTGTAGGATACTAATGTACATCACACACACACACAAATAATAATAATAATATATACAGGTGAAACTTGAAAAAACATAATTTATGCTTACCTGATAAATTTATTTCTCTTGTGGTGTATCCAGTCCACGGATCATCCATTACTTGTGGGAATATTCTCCTTCCCAACAGGAAGTTGCAAGAGGACACCCACAGCAGAGCTGTCCATAAAGCTCCTCCCCTAACTGCCATATCCAGTCATTCGACCGAAGACAAGCAAGAGAAAGGAGAAACCATAGGGTGCAGTGGTGACTGAAGTTTAAAGTTAAAAAATACCTGCCTTAAAATGACAGGGCGGGCCATGGACTGTATGCACCACAAGAGAAATAAATTTATCAGGTAAGCATAAATTATGTTTTCTCTTGTAAGGTGTATCCAGTCCACGGATCATCCATTACTTGTGGGATACCAATACCAAAGCTAAAGTACACGGATGAAGGGAGGGACAAGGCAGGTACTTAAACGGAAGGTACCACTGCCTGTAAAACCTTTCTCCCAAAAATAGCCTCCGAAGAAGCAAAAGTATCAAATTTATAGAGTTTAAAAAAAAAGGTATGAAGCGAAGACCAAGTCGCCGCCTTGCAAATCTGTTCAACAGAAGCCTCATTTTTAAAGGCCCATGTGGAAGCCACAGCTCTAGTAGAATGAGCTGTAATCCTTTCAGGAGGCTGCTGGGCAGCAGTCTGCACGAACCACGTCAAGATTGTGTAATAGACGTTCCTTCTTCGAAGAAGGATTAGGACACAATGACGGAACCACAATCTCCTGATTGATATTCTTATTAGATACCACCTTAGGTAAAAACCCAGGGTTGGTACAAAAATCTACCTTATCTGCATGGAAAATCAGATAAGGGGAATCACATTGTAAGGCAGATAACTCTGAAACTCTACGAGCCGAGGAAATAGCTACCAAAAATAGAACTTTCCAAGATAAAAGTTTGATATCTATGGAATGAAGAGGCTCAAACGGAACCCCCTGAAGAACTTTAAGAACCAAATTTAAACTCCATGGCGGAGCAACAGGTTTAAACACAGGCTTGATTCTAACTAAAGCCTGAAAAAATGCCTGAACGTCTGGACTATCCGCCAGACGCTTGTGCAAACGAATAGACAGAGCAGAAATCTGTCCCTTTAAGGAACTAGCTGACAATCCTTTTTGCAATCCTTCTTGGAGAAAAGATAATATCCTGGGAATCCTGACTCTACTCCATGAGTAACCCTTGGATTCACACCAAAAAAGATATTTACGCCATATTTTATGATAGATTTTCCTGGTGACAGGCTTTCAAAATCAAGCAATCTCCAGGCAGTCAGTCTCAGAGAAATTAGATTTGGATGGTTGAAAGGACCCTGAAGTAGAAGGTCCTGCCTCAGCGGCAGAGTCCATGGTGGAAAGGATGACATGTCCACCAGATCCGCTATCAAAATCACTGATGCTCTCTCCTACTTGATTTTGGCAATCAGACGAGGGAGCAGAGGAAACGGTGGAAACACATAAGCCAGGTTGAAAGACCAAGGTGCTGCTGGAGCATCTATCAGCGTCGCCTTGGGATCCCTGGACCTGGATCCGTAACAAGGAAGCTTGGCATTCTGGTGAGACGCCATGAGATCCAGTTCTGGTTTGCCCCAACGACGAATCAATTGTGCAAACACCTCCGGATGGAGTTCCCACTCCCCTGGATGAAAAGTCTGACGACTTAGAAAATCCGCCTCCCAGTTCTCCACACCTGGGATATGGATAGCTGATAGGTGGCAAGAGTGCATCTCTGCCCAGCGAATTATCTTTGAGACTTCTAACATCGCTAGGGAACTCCTTGTTCCCCCTTGATGGTTGATGTAAGCCACAGTCGTGATGGTGTCTGACTGAAATCTGATGAACCTCATTGTCGCTAGCTGAGGCCAAGCCTGAAGAGCATTGAATATCGCTCTTAGTTCCAGAATGTTTATTGGAAGGAGTGTCTCCTCCTGAGTCCACAATCCCTGAGCCTTCAGGGAGTTCCAGACTGCCCCCCAGCCAAGAAGGCTGGTATCTGTCGTTACAATTGTCCAATCTGGCCTGCGAAAGGTCATTACTTTGGACAGATGGACCCGAGATAGCCACCAGAGAAGAGAATCCCTGGTCTCTTGATCCAGATTTAGTAGAGGGGACAAATCTGTGTAATCCCCATTCCACTGACTGAGCATGCATAGTTGCAGCGGTCTGAGATGTAGACAGGCAAATGGCACTATGTCCATTGCCGCTACCATTAAGCCGATTACTTCCATACACTGAGCCACCGAAGGGCGAGAAGTGGAATAAAGAACCCGGCAGGAATTTAGAAGTTTTGATAACCTGGACTCCGTCAGGTAAATCCTCATTTCTACAGAATCTATTTGAGTTCCCAGAAAGGAAACTCTTGTGAGGGGATAGAGAACTCTTTTCTTCGTTCACCTTCCACCCATGCGACCTCAGAAATGCCAGAACTATGTCCGTATGAGACTTGGCATTTTGAAAATTTGACGCCTGTATCTGAATGTTGTCTAAATAATGGGCCACTGCTATGCCCCGCGGTCTAGGACCACCAGAAGTGACCCCAGAACTTTCGTAAAGATTCTTGGGGCTGTAGCTAACCCAAATGGAAGAGCTACAAACTGGTAATGCCTGTTCAGGAAGGCGAACTTGAGAAACCGATGATGATCTTTGTGTATCGGAATGTGAAGATAAGCATCCTTTAAATCCACTGTAGTCATGTATTGACCCTCCTGGATCATAGGTAGGATGGTACGAATAGTCTCCATCTTGAATGATGGAACTCTGAGGAATTTGTTTAAGATCTTGAGATCTAAAATTGGTCTGAAGGTTCCCTCTTTTTTGGGAACCACAAACAGATTTGAGTAAAATCCCTGTCCTTGTTCCTCCTTTGGAACTGGATGGATCACTCCCATAACTAGGAGGTCTTGAACACAGTGTAAGAATGCCTCTCTCTTTATCTGGTTTGCAGATAATTGTGAAAGGTGAAATCTTACCTTTTGGAGGGGAAGCTCTGAAGTCCAGAAGATATCCCTGGGATACAATTTCCAACGCCCAGGGATCCTGGACATCTCTTGCCCAAGCCTGGGCGAAGAGCGAAAGCCTGCCCCCTACTAGATCCGTTACCGGATAGGGGGCTGATCCTTCATGCTGTCTTAGAGGCAGCAGCAGGCTTTTTGGCCTGCTTACCCTTGTTCCAGGTCTGGTTAGGTCTCCAAACCGACTTGGACTGGGCAAAAGTTTCCTCTTGTTTTGCATTAGAGGAAGTTGATGCCGCACTCGCTTTGAAGTTTCGAAAGGCAGAAAATTTGTCTGTTTGGCCCTTGATTTGGACCTATCCTAAGGAAGGGCATGACCTTTTCCTCCAGTGATATCAGAAATGATCTCCTTCAAACCAGGCCCGAATAGGGTTTGCCCCTTGAAGGGAATGTTAAGCAGCTTAGACTTTGAAGTAACGTCAGCTGACCATGTTTTAAGCCATAGCGCCCTGCGCGATTGAATAGCAAAACCGGAATTCTTAGCCGTTAGTTTAGTCAAATGAACAATGGCATCAGAAACAAATGCATTGGCTAGCTTAAGTGCTCTAAGCTTGTCAAGTATGTCATCCAATGGGGTCTCTACCTGTAAAGCCTCTTCCAGAGACTCAAACCAGAAGGCCACAGTAGCAGTGACAGGGGTAATGCATGCAAGAGGCTGAAGAATAAAACCTTGTTGAATAAACATTTTCTTAAGGTAACCCTCTAACTTTTTATCCATTGGATCTGAGAAAGCACAACTGTCCTCGACAGGGATAGTAGTACGCTTATCTAGGGTAGAAACTGCTCCCTCCACCTTAGGGACTGTCTGCCATAAGTCCCTCGTGGTGGCATCTATCGGAAACATTTTCTTAAAAATAGGAGGGGGAGAGAACGGCACACTTGGTCTATCCCATTCCTTGGAAATAATTTCTGTAAATCTTTTAGGTATTGGAAACACATCAGTGCACACCGGCACTGCATAGTATTTGTCCAATCTACACAATTTTTCTGGTACTGCAATTGTATCAGTCATTCAGAGCAGCTAAAACCTCCCTGAGCAATACGCGGAGGTGTTCAAGCTTAGATTTAAATGTTGACATATCAGAATCAGGTTGAATCCTCTTCCCTGAGTCAGAAACATCACCCACAGAAAGAAGCTCTCCTTCCTCAGCTTCTGCATATTGTGAGAGAGTATCAGACATGGCTACAAAAGCGTCAGTATGCTCTGTATTTCTTCTAACTCCAGAGCCATCTCGCTTTCCTCGAAACCCAGGTAGTCTGGATAATACCGCTGACAGTGTATTATCCATGACTGCCGCCATGTCTTGTAAAGTAAACGCCATAGGCGCCCTAGATGTACTTGGCGCCACTTGAGCGTGAGTCCCTTGAGCGCTGAGTCAAAGGGTCTGACACGTGGGGAGAGTTAGTTGGCATAACTTCCCCCTCGTCAGATTCCTCTGGTGATAAATTTTTTAAAGAGTGAAATCAGTGCATTTGGTATACATTCTAAGAGGGGGTTCCACCATGGCTTCTAAACATAATGAACAAGGAGTTTCCTCTATGTCAGACATGTTTAAACAGACTAGCAATGAGACCAGCAAGCTTGGAAAACACTTTAAATCAAGTTAACAAGCAAAAAATAAAAACGGTACTGTGCCTTTAAGAAAAATAAAAAAGGTCATAATTTTAAAAACAGTGAAAAAAAAGCAGTAAATCAAACAAAATTTTTACAGTGTGTATAATAGGCTAACAGAGCATTGCACCCACTTGCAAATGGATGATTAACCCCTTAGTTAAAAAAAAGGATAAAAAAACGATATAGACAAAGTTTTTTTTAACAGTCACAACAAACTGCCACAGCTCAGCTGTGGCCCTACCTTCCCAAACAAATGACTTTGGAAAGCCTAAGAGCCCTTTAGAGATGTCCTATAGCATTCAGGGGACTCCTGGAGGAAAGCTGGATGTCTCAGTCTGCAAAAGTTACTGCGCAATAAAGCGCTAAATTAGGCCCCTCCCACTCATGTCTAAACAGTGGAAAGCCTAAGGAAACTGTTTCTAGGCAAATTTAAGCCAGCCATGTGGAAAAAAACTAGGCCCCAATAAATTTTTATCACCAAAGCATATATAAAAATGTTTAAACATGCCAGCAAACGTTTCATATTGAAAATCTATAAGAGTATTACCTCTGCAAGTAAGCATGATACCAGTCGCTATTAAATAACAGATTTATGTAAGGTAAGCCTGAATACAGTGATCAGCAGCATTTTCTAGCATTTACATCTCTAGAAAAAAAAATTAACTGCACATACCTCATAGCAGGATAACCTGCACGCCATTCCCCAACTGAAGTTACCTCTCTCTTCAGTTATGTGTGAGAACAGCAATGGATCTTAGTTACAACCTGCTAAGATCATAGAGATCACAGGCAGATTCTTCTTCTATTTCTGCCTGGGACAAAAATAGTACAACTCCGGTACCATTTAAAATAAAAAACTTTTGATTGAAGTAAAAAACAACTATGTTACACCACTTCTCTCTTACTACTTCCATGCTTGTCGAGAGTTGCAAGAGAATGACTGGATATGGCAGTTAGGGGAGGAGCTATATGGACAGCTCTGCTGTGGGTGTCCTCTTGCAACTTCCTGTTGGGAAGGAGAATATTCCCACAAGTAATGGATGATCCGTGGACTGGATACACCTTACAAGAGAAATTAGAATATCGTGCAAAAGTTCATTTATTTCACTAATGCAACTTAAAAGGTGAAACTAATATATTAGATAGACTCATTACATGCAAAGCAAGATAGTTCAAGCCATGATTTGTCATAATTGTGATGATTATGGCTTACAGCTCATGAAAACCCCAAATCCACAATCTCAGAAAATTAGAATATTGTGAAAAGGTGCAATATTCTAGGCTCAAAGTGTCCCACTCTAATCAGCTAATTAAGCCATAACACCTGCAAAGGGTTCCTGAGCCTTTAAATGGTCTCAGTCTGGTTCAGTAGGAATCACAATCATGGGAAAGACTGCTGACCTGACAGCTGTGCAGAAAACCATCATTGACACCCTCCATAAGGAGGGAAAGCCTCAAAAGGTAATTGCAAAAGAAGTTGGATGTTCCCAAAGTGCTGTATCAAAGCACATTAATAGAACGTTATGTGGAAGGGAAATGTGTGGAAGAAAAAGATGCACAAGCAGCAGGGATGACCGCAGCCTGGAGAGGATTGTCAGGAAAATGCCATTCAAAAGTGTTGGGGACATTCACAAGGAGTGGACTGAGGCTAGAGTCAGTGCATCAAGAGCCACCACACACAGACGGATCCTGGACATGGGCTTCAAATGTCTTATTCCTCTTGTCAAGCCACTCCTGAACAACAAACAACATCAGAAGCATCTTACCTGGGCTAAAGAAAAACAGACCTGGTCTGTTGCTTAGTGGTCCAAAGTCCTCTTTTCTGATGAGAGCAAATTTTGCATCTCATTTGGAAACCAAGGACCCAGAGTATGGAGGAAGAATGGAGAGGCACACACTGCAAGATGCTTGAAGTCCAGTGTGAAGTTTCCACAGTCTGTGTTGATTTGGCGAGCCATGTCATCTGCTGGTGTTGGTCCACTGTGCTTCATTAAATCCAGGGTCAACGCAGCCATCTACCAGGAGATTTTGGAGCACTTCATGCTTCCTTCCGCAGAAGAGCTCTATGGGGATGCTGACTTCATTTTCCAGCAGGACTTGGCACCTGCCCACACTGCCAAAAGCACCAAATCCTGGTTCAATGACCGTGGGATTACTATGCTTGATTGGCCAGCAAACTCGCCTGACCTGAACCCCATAGAGAATCTATGGGGCATTGCCAAGAGAATGATGAGAGACATGAGACCGAACAATGCAGAAGAGCTGAAGGCCGCTATTGAAGCATCCTGGTCTTCCATAACACCTCAGCAGTGCCACAGGCTGATAGCTTCCATGCCACGGCACATTGAGGCAGTAATTGCTGCAAAAGTGGCCCAAACCAAGTACTGAGTACATACAGTATGCATGCTTATACTTTTGAGAGGTCCGATATTGTTCTATGTACAATCCTTGTTTCATTGATTGCATGTAACATTCTAATTTTCTGAGATTGTGGATTTGGGGTTTTCATGAGCTGTAAGCCATAATCATCACAATTATCACAAATCACGGCTTGAACTATCTTGCTTTGCATGTATTGAGTCTATCTCATATATTAGTTTCACCTTTTACGTTGTATTAGTGAAATAAATGAACTTTTGCACGATATTCTAATTTTTCGAGTTTCACCTGTATATAATTATTTTTTTTTTATAATCCATTTCAGTCAACGTTTCATCATTACTATTAGATGCCTTTACCAAGACATATAAACATACACATGGTTGGACTGAATATTAGTTTAGTGTTCTATAAAATGTTCTAAGCTGAAATTCAATTATTTGTTTGTTTTACTATATAAGTAAATGTTTGCAAGCTATCACTGGAAACTATTAATGACCCGTGTGTATATGATTCACCTATAGATGACAAGGATATTTGTATTGCTTAACACACTGAATCTGGGCACTATTTTTTTATGAAATAAATTACATAGCATCAGGGCAGAGGGTTTCTATCAGTTCACTAGACTGACAAAATGTGACATACAGTAGAACAAGGAGCTAGTAACAAGTAAGTCCTAAGGACCTGATGATTAAAAAAAAAACTTGCCGCCATGGAGAGAAATCACACAAAATCTTTCAGATTATGTTTTAGACCTTATATTGTAATATAGGAGTCTCTTGTTTACATACAGAGCCCTACATAGTGAGATAACCATCTGTCAAGGTTAACTTTGTGTTTGTAAAAGTCTTTGAGGGACCTCGTAGTACTTACAAGACTTCTTAGATACCCTCACGTGAGCGGAGAGCTTTAGACCATCGGGCTCTAAGCGAGTTTTATCAGTTATTTTTTACTACCCTGAATGTACTAGTAAATTAATGCATCACTTGTCTCTTTAAAGTGACATGAAACCAGCCATTTTTCTTTCATAATTCAGATAGAGCATACAATTTTAACCAACTTTATATTATCTAATTAGCTTAGTTCTCTTGGTATCCTTGAAAACCAGACCTAGGTAGGCTTAAAAGCTGGAAGCTAGTTGCTCATTGGTGGCTGCACATATATGCCTCTTGTTATTGGCTTAAAAGTGTGTTCAGCTTGCTAATCGGTAGTGCACTGCTGCTTCTTCAACAAGGGATACCAAGAGAATGAAGCAAAATTGATAAAAGAAACAAACTTGAAAGTGGTTTTAAGATTGTATGCTCTATCTGAATCATGAAGGGAAAAATTGGAGTTTTATGCCCCTTTAAGCTACATTTTAATTCCCAGAAGCTTTTTCTTGATGTTTGAAAACATGAGACAAACATGAATGAGTTGAGCATACATATTCAACATTTGTCATGGACAAAGATTATCTTCATTATATCTCATGGCATAATACTTGAGAGCACAGGAGATACCACCATAATGGACTATTAGACTTCACAAATAAAAAAAAAAAAATCACTTTAGAACTGTACTGCACAATTCAGTTCAAATTAAAATGTGGCACCTGCATACAAAGCACTATGTATTTACCGTGTTACCTCAAGTGCATATTTCCTATATCTACAGTTAAAAAAAAAAACGAACAACCTTTCCTGTGTTTATGAAGCAATGTACTAGTGTAATGAACCTCTTTTCTACATATACAGGTACAAAACCCTTTATCCAAACTTGATTGGCTTTCAGAATATTTGTGTATTCCCCTCTCTACAGCTTAGAGAGAGGGGACCCAAGTGTAAACAAAAATATCATGTCATTTAGGCAATATTTACATGTCATAATACAGCTTATACATGCAACATAATGGTAGTATTATAACTTTTTATATATACTTTTGTATACATAGTACCATCAGGAAAATAGTATAGTCCTGTAATCAGAAATATACACTAGCATTTGTATTTTTTGCACACACAAAAAACAAACTTATGACCTAAGCAGAGAAAACTGAATTAGTGGTGGGGAAAAGGCTAAGTTTTAATTACTGTATTAAAAAAAAATATTAAATTAAAAAAAGTTTGTATTTCAGAATAATTCTGGATTTTGGAATTCCGAATATGGGGATTTGTACCTGTACCACTCTGTACTTAGCTTTTCTTTCCAAATATAAAACTAGGGTTATAAACAAAAACAAAAAATTACATTACTAACTTCATAACTTCAGTGCTGTCAGAAATAAATAATTACACATATGGGTGCCCAGGTAAAAAAACGTTGCAAGTTACTAAGAGGACATTTTAAACACTGAGTTGGTGTTTCAGGATGAAATGGGAATTTCACAAAGTCTGGGTACAGGAAAAATACACTCCATAGAAAAAAGGAATTTAAACTAAAACGAGGGGGAAAAAAATGAGGAAAAAAAAAAAAAAAATGAAGGAAATAGGAAGAGAAATGCAGATGGACCTTGAAAGGAGAAGAAAAAAAAAATGAATGGGAAGTAGGATCCACAAATATTTACCCCATAAATAAAAAAAATAAATAATAATAATAATAATAGGAAAAAAAAATTAGAATGAAAGATAGTTTCAAGGGGAAAAAAAAAATGTTGGTCAGTAAAGAAGCTGAGTCAGGGGCTTTTTTCTTCTACCTTGTACCCGGAGACCGATTTGGACTGTACAGAACGTTTGGTGCTCTCCTTTTTTGGGGTGCTTTTTTCTTTTGTTTTTGTTTTTGCTTGTAGCGTCTCATCCTTGTTCTTGTTTTCCTTTTGGATTTCACCATCCGACACATTCCCAGAGGAGCTGCCCTTTAGTCAGAAAAATTGTGTTAATCCGTGATGGAAATAGTAGAGAAACATATAAACCCCCAATTTGCATGGAAAAAATTATGAAGGAAAGTAATAATGTGGAATTTCTCTAAATGATTTCATGTTTTAGAGCATTTTATTGTTGCATTATTGTTGCTCATAAATGTTTTTAACCCCTGAAAAGAAATTAAAAACACATGGATAAAGTTATCTCTAGAGCAGCAATGCACAAGTGGGACTTTCAAGGGGTTTATACACAGTAATATGGAAGCAACATTGCAATTATAAAACACTCTACCACAATTTCAATATTTAAAATATTTGAACTTCTGAAAATAGCACCCACAGGGAAGTACTGAAGTAAGTGTTATTAAGTGAAAATATCCATATATGCAGTAAAAATACCCTTGTCCTCAAGCACATGCCAACACAGGTCATACAATTCATAGCAGATGAAGTTCAAGTCATGAAATACACTAGTTTCCATCAAAACGAATAAGCAGAGCAGTGCTAACTAAATCCAAGTATTATATCAGATCTGATATACCAGAGCTGCCTGACTTTACCCATTCTATCCAACTAAGCAAGATAAGATTCATATGATTCTATCACAGCACCAACACATTTTCCATCTTACATGAGCAACAAACATACAATCCCAACATCCATGTTCACAACTCATAGTTCCTAAACCCCACTTAAAGGGACAGTCTAGTATAAATTAAACTTTCATTATTCAGATAGGACTTTTCATTTTAATCAACTTTCCAATTTACTTTTACCATCAAATTTGCTTTTTTCTCTTGGTATTCTTAGTTTAAACTAAACCTAGACAGACTTATATGCTAAACAAAGAGACAGAAAGTACACGTGGGCCATATAGATAACACTGTGTTCAGGCACGGGGTAATTTAATATTTAGCACAAAACAATGCTAAATTTAAGACATTAGATAATAAACAGTCACAGTCATGTGATCATGGGGCTGGAAGAAGGTTCCTAGATACAAGGTAATCAGAGGTAAAAAGTATATTAATATAATTGTGTTGGTTATGCAAAACTGGGTGATGGGTAATAAAGGGATTATCTATCTTTTAAAACAATAACAATTCTATGGTAGACTGTCCCTTTAAAGGGATAAGAAAGTAAAAATTAATCTTGTATGATTCAGACAGAACATGTCATTTTAAGACACTTTTAAATTCTATTTTCAAATGGGCTTCATTCTCTTTGTACCCCTTGTTGAAGAAGAATATGCAGTCGCATATATCCTACACTAGTGGCAGATAGCTGCTGATTGGTGCCTGCACAAACTTGTCTCTTGTGATTAGCTAACTAGATGTGTTCAGCTAGCTGCCAGTAGTGCAATGCTGTCCCATCAGCAATGGATAAAAAGAGAATGAAGTAAATTGGAAAGTTGTTTAAAATTGTATGTTTTATTCGAATCACAGAAGAAATTGTTGGAGTTTCCTCTCCCTTTAAGAGTTTTAAAACTTCAGGCATACTTATTTTGTTCATCAGTACAGTACTATTTTAAGCTCTCTCATGTTTGCTTTATATTGAGTAATAAACAGGGTATTTACTTATACTTGTTTTCTGGGTAATTATTTCATTATTTAAATATTGGTTTACTGACTGTACATCTCATTGTCTTTAATAAATAAATATGAATGATAAACTTTTCTTTCACTCATGGTTAGTGTTTGGCTGAAGCCATTTATTGTCAATCAACTGTGTTTACTCTTTTTAAATCATAATGACAACAGAAACTACCCAAATGACCCTGATCAAAAGTTTACATACCCTGGTGATTTTGGCCTGATAACAGTTGACACATACCCCAGTTTTTAATACCGTGTATTGCCCCCTTTAACATCAATGACAGCTTGAAGTCTTTTGTGGTATTTGTGGATGAGGCTCTTTATCTTCTCAGATGGTAAAGCTGCCCATTCTTCCTGGCAAAAAGCCTCCAGTTCCTGTAAATTCTTGGGCTGTCTTGCATGAACTGCATGTTTGAGATCTCCCCAGAGTGGCTCAATGATATTGAGGTCAGGAGACTGAGATGGCCACTCCAGAACCTTCACTTTATTCTACTGTAGCCAATGACAGGTCGACTTGGCCTTGTGTTTAGGATCATTGTCATGTTGGAATGTCCAAGTACGTCCCATGCGCAGCTTCCGGGCTGATGAATGCAAATTTTCCTCCAGTATTTTATGATAACATACTGCATTCATCTTTCCATCAATTCTGACCAAATTTCCTGTGCCTTTGTAGCTCACACATCCCCAAAACATCAGCGATCCACCTCCGTGTTTCACAGTAGGAATGGTGTACCTTTTATCATAGGCCTTGTTGACTCCTCTCCAAATGTAGCTGTGACGGATAACCAGGCTACCCCGACTGGGTAGCTCCACCAAACGGGTCCTGCTTCCTCCCTGGTGACTGCAGCTATGTAGCTGGCAAGTGACAACAGCCTGTAGCCACCCCTGATGCCCGACAGCACCAGTATTCAGGGTCCCACCCTGTGGTAGACTCCAGCTACCCAGACTGGGTAGCTCTGCCTGAGGGTCCTTCCTCTGCCTGGAACAAGCTGCTATGTAGCCCAGGAAAGTGATTTTAGCTGGAGCCCACCCAAATAACTAGACATACTAGCATTCAGCTCTGCCGCTGGGTAGAGAGACCGACTGTCTCCTCTCCCTGTTCCTGGCTCTGGGGAGAGAGACCGACTGTCTCCTCTCCCAGTAAGGGGTTCTGTGTAAGGGGAGGGAGGACGACTAACTCCACTCCCAGGGGATGGCTCTGCCTCTGGGAAGAGAGACCGACTGTCTCCTCTCCCTGCTCCTGGCTCTGCCGCTGGGGGGAGAGACCGACTGTCCCCTTTCCCGGGAAGGGGTTCTGCTGCTGGGGAGAGTTATCAACATCAGTCTCTCCCTGCAAGGGGTTTTGTGTAAGGGGAGGGAGGACGACTACTGCCTCTCCCTGGTTTACCAGAGCTGCTGCAGGGGCTGGGCAGAGGCCGATGGCTCTCTGCCCTGTTGCCAGTGCTTCTGCTAGGGTGGCTCCCTTGTCCAAGTCCATAAGCTCGGGGCCAGGCTGCTGATCTGTATCTAGCAGCTCGTCGTCGCTTATGCTCTGTTGCCACTTCTGAGGCCAACCTCCATGATTCCCAGACTGCTGTATCATAGCTCCCTGCAGTCTCTGTGGCATGTTGTTGAACGCAATCTGGCATTTTTTTGTATCTCTGTTTCATCTCCAATTGATGGCCACATATATAATCCAAATGGGCTTGCAACCAGGGTACCCCTGAGAGACTCAGCAGGCTCCCTCGGTACTCACAAATGTCCTCAAGTCTCCACTCCTCATGACTCCCAAAATCTGGGTCCTCTGCCATTAGTTCAAATAGTAATCCAGGGCCGCCGTAGCCAAAGCCCTCTGTGGGGACACCATCACCCAGCCATGGCCACACTTGCATAGCATACCATCGGAGGGCCCTGTAGCTGTCATCCAGAACCATCTCATCCTGGACCAGTCCATCCAATTCAGACAGCCATTCCTCCCTGGGCTGTCCTCCCAGGCAAGGTACTCGTAACTTCTACTGGAGCCAGTAATCTTCGTCATCAGGGGGGAGGGTTGTTACTCGATAGCCCTGCTCTTGTTGAAGAGCCTCCCTCCAGAGTCGCCAGGGAACAAGGTCTCTTTGTGCCAGCAGGTCCCAATACCAACTAGGACTGTCCAGCTGGGCCAGCGCCTCCTGTACTCTCCTTATTAGCTTGGTTCCCATAGTTAACGGCTACTGTGGCATGTCTCCTCTGTCAGCAGAAACTGTGTGAAAGAAGCAGATCCCACCACTGCCAGCCAATGTGACGGATACCCTGGCTACCCCGACTGGGTAGCTCCGCCAAACGGGTCCTGCTTCCTCCCTGCCGACTGCAGCTATGTAGCTGGCAAGTGACCACAGCCTGTAGCCAACCCTGATGCCCGACAGCACCAGTATTCAGGGTCCCACCCTGTGGCAGACTCCAGCTACCCAGACTAGGTAGCTCTGCCTGAGGGTCCTTCCTCTGCCTGGAACAGGCTGCTATGTAGCCCAGGAAAGTGATTTTAGCTGGAGCCCACCAAATAACTAGACATACTAGCATTCAGGTGAAACAGGAACTCTCTTTATTGTAAAACATACACTCCTTATATACAGACAGCTCATCTTGACAATTTTTCCGCCATTCCCGCCCCTCCAGACTGACCAGCACCTCCATAGCAGCCACAGTCCCACAGAATCCCAGTGCCTAATGGTGGCGTTTTCGGGGTAATCCTGGTAGAGCGGTGTCATTTTAGAGCTCTCGTTCCCCAGATGACACAAAAATCCAAAACTCAGCGTGATTCGTTACTGGGGACCGGAGTTACAGTCTGTTGAAGTTATGGGGTTAGGGGTGTCCAAAACCCCAGGTTCCCAAAGGAGCTCCCCTCCGATAATTCCACCAGCTCTTGTCCTCCCTAGGGGCTACCAATCCCCAAAAGAGCGGAGCTCTGGGGCAAAAGACTGCTGGAGCGTCCAGGGGTAAAGTTAGCGGGTGTCCTGCTGTCCTGTGGCCGACCGGGAATTCCAGAAGCCCGGCCAGCCTAGGAGGGTTTTCCCTGTCATAGACCAGCTCTTCTCTTAAGTTTAGAACACAAAAACAAGCCAACAAAAAGCAAACAAAAAGCTTAGAGTGATTGTGGTTGCTCTGAGGAGCCCAAAACCACTGAGAAACAACAGGGGTGAGGTTGTAGGGGTTTAGCCCCTGCAGCCCCGTATCTGTGACAGTAACCTTTATGGTTGTGGCCAAAAAGCTAAATTTTGGTCTCATCACTCCAAATGACTTTGTGCCAGAACGTTTGAGGCTTGTCTCTGTGCTGTTTGGCGTATTGTAAGTGGGATACTGTGTGGCATTTGCGTAGTAATGGCTTTCTTCTTGCATCCCAAACAATTTTCCTGGCAGTTGTGGCTGAAATTTTAGTTGGTCTACCTGACCGTGGTTTGGTTTCAACAGAACCCCTCATTTTCCACTTCTTGATTAGAGTTTGAACACTGCTGATTGGCATTCTCAATTCCTTGGATATCTTTTTATATCCCTTTCCTGTTTTATACAGTTCAACTACCTTTTCCCGCAGATCCTTTGACAATTCTTTTGCTTTCCCCATGACTCAGAATCCAGAAATATTAGTGCAGCACTGGATGAAAGATGCAAGGGTCTGTCAGAAGTCCAGAAACTCATTGACCTTTTATACACACACACACACACACACTAATTGCAAGCAAACAGATCACAGGTGAGGGTGGTTACCTTTAATAGCCATTTAAACCCCTTTGTGTCAACTTGTGTGCATGTTATCAGGCCAAAATCACCAGGGTATATAAACTTTTGATCAGGGTCGTTTGGGTAGTTTATGTTGTCATTATGATTTAAAAACAGTAAACACAGTTGATTGACAATAAATGGCTTCAGCCAAACACTAACCATGAGTGAAAGAAAAGTTTTTGCGTTATTCATATTCTCTGAATAAAGGCCAAGAAATCAAATTTTCTGAGCTGTAAATTCACAGCTAATCTGGCTACATATCTTTCCCTAATAGTCTTTAGCTGATAACAACCGCAAATCGATGTATCTTAAAACTAACACAATGTCCATGGCTAGCCTTGTTATTTATAGGCTCAAGCACAGATTGGTTCCTCCAAATAAGGCAAGTTGTGGGTGGAGTTTGGCTATCACGAAACAATTGCAGCAAAGACGTTGATTTGTTTGAAAAAAAAAAAAAACATTTAGACTTGGCTTATATGTTATTCTGTAGCAATACAACAGTACTAACTTGTAATTACAAGGTGTTTACTGTCCCTTTAAACAAACATATATGCTGCATCCTAATCCAGACATTGGCTTTTGGAGGTCTCTTGCCCTATTGATGTTAACATAGGGTATTTTACAACTTATTTTTCTACTTAAATACATACACGTAATTATTACTGCTACTTTTATTACCTAGATATATATCCATAAAATGTGCTAAGAATAGTTCATCACAAAGGCCGTGGGATCCTTTCCTACAAATTAGTTTATTGTTTGTTTGTTTGTTTTTAAATAAAATGGTACTTATACTTTTTACCCCATGACACAAGCCGTGTTAGGGGAGCTGAGATTGGAGGGTTTTTATATACAACCCCATCCAGGTCCCGTCTCCATTTACAGCAGGCACTTTCCAGGACTAAGACATCACCACACACACTCACGGCAATGCCCCTGAACATACCAAATCCCCCCAATGGGGCCTAAAATAAGCAGATGTGGGGGGATAGCAGACTCAAAATCTAAATAAGCCCTTGACGACACAGTAACATATCAATGCCTTTCACCTGCTCCCTCTCAACTGATAGGTGAGAAATAGTGCAGTTCAGTCTTACAGAGGATCCTTTGATTTTTTTCTTATCCACGCGTCCCTCGTCAAGATCATCTGAATCTCCTTCGCTGTCCATAGCAAGTACTTCAGGGTCCATAGGATCTAGAGGAGGTTCGTATAAGGCAGTGTTCAATGGCAAATAGCGGAGTTCATTTGGGGAATACCTAAAAGCAAATGAATAAACAATATCAGCAACAGAATTTAAAAAATAAACACAAATAAAGAAAATGAACATCCTTGTTTCGAATGAAAAATCTAATAATCATTTTACATGATGAAAAGAGCTGCAAAAGGAAAAATTTTTTTTTTTTTTTTTTTTTTTGCAAAACTTGCTTGCTCTATCCGAATCATGAAAGTTACATTTTGAGCATAAGGGAATCCGTGTTGAAAACGGATACTTGAAATAAAAAATTGGGGCACTGTGTAGATCATTTGCATATTCTTTCCCAGATGCCTCCGCTGTAGTATAAAAAAAAAATGATAGTTCAGGTTTTCTGTGGGGGATGAGCAGATGGCTATACGATATACTGAGAGCTATTTGATTTAGCAAAATGCAGCATTAGTTAAAGTATTATGTAGGTTATGTTAACCTGTAAAGAAATACCCAACCAGACCTTGGAGATCTTGTTAATTAAAAGGGACAGTAAACTATGTGCAGAATTATTATTTAACATGACAACTTATTTATTTATTTTCACTCAAACGCATATGTCCCCCAAAAGTATACTTGCCTCTGCTGTGAAGCCGTCCTCTTCAGCATGGCTACTTTTACAAACAAGGCTCACTGTCTAATCACAGCGAGTCCGATGATTAGACAGTGAGCCTATGATGCGCTGTTTGAATAAGCAGCCGTGTTGAAGAGGTTTTACAGTAGAGGCAAGTATACTTTGGGGGGAAATATTTGTTTAACGAGCGAAAATAAAACATAAGGCTATCGTCCTGTTACATAATTCTGCACATAACACACAACATTTTCCCCAACATTTACTGTCACTTTAAGATCTTTTATGCACACCCCTGGTACACACCTTTTTCTCTGTTTAATCTAAACTAGGGCATTTCAATTGATCTTGCTTTGCTAAACAAAAACAAATGTTTCAAACTTGTTGAGCTCTCTTTTGGTCTCCCACTGAGGGTGTATAATGCAGCATGCAATAATTACATTTAAACAACTTGTATAGGGCTGCACAATTAATCGTGGATGCGGTTTTAAACCACGATTAATTGCTGTGGTTTAAAAACTGCGAGAGTATGCAATTAATTTTTTCTTTAAAAAATCCTCAGATTGTCCTGAAAAGAGAGGCGGAGAGGGAGGATGAGAGGCGGACCAGAGAATGCTGCAAAACTGCCATTTTGGAAGAGATTGAAGTGTGTGTGGGAGTCATCTGGGAGTGGTGTGGGGGTGGTCAAGCAATGGGACAGCTCAAAGTTGTGAGCAATAAAGTGAGTATTGTACAAATACTTTAAAGTGCCTGACTTTTTTTTTTTTTTTACTTCTTTTGTGGTTTGTATTTTATGCTCCAAGAGTGTATTGGACATTGAGAAACATGTACAGTAAGATTATGTAGTGTTAAATAAATGTTTTATTGAAAAATTAAGGTGTTATAGTAATTTTTAATAAAATCGCAATCGCGTTTTTTTTTAAAAAAAGCGATTTTTTTTCCTTCACCCATATCGCCCAGCCCTAAACTTGTAACTATGATCTTTATAACACACTACATTGTTTTCCCTACATGTGCTTTCTGCTAAAGCATTTCAGACACCAATAATTGTGATTAGCAGCCAGAATGCTATCAATTTATTTTACAAAATTATATGTCGGACAAGAATACTTAAAACGGAGACACTAATAGTTGCCCCATCATGTGCCCCTCCCCCAACAGTGGCTTCCCACCACCACTCTGCCCAGGTACAGCAGCAGCTCCAGCCAGCCCCCCGTGACATGCCCAATTCCGCCCATGACACGCCCAATCCGCCCAGTCCCACCCTCCCATCGAGGCCACGCCCACACACCACCTGTGGGCCTCCTAAAAGTGCCCCCCCTTCCGAAGGCAGATAAAAAGTAGATATAAGGGAATGGGAAAAAAGTCATTCTTAAGAAAAACAAAAAAATACTCATCCCCCAATATCTCTCTACTAGAATAAATTCCCTGTACATATGTATATATGCATTTATAAATATTTCTTTCAGTAAATATATCACTAATCATCAATCAATAAAGGGACACAAACATGAGGTTACTCTGGATTATGAACATGTGATTGCATACTAATATTCAAACAGTATATGCAGTAAATACCTTTTGTAGTACTCCTGAAACTGCCCAGGTATGAGAGAAACTGGATAAGGGCTCACTTTTGTCACCCCAGTTGGTAGAATTTTGTACTTTCCCTGAGGCACCTGTATAATCTTTTTAACCACAAGAAAAAAGAAACAAATTAAGACTAGTATAGTAAACACCTTGAAGTTTTATTATAAAAGGTTTAGTTATACATTGTAAAACAACTTTATAATATTCTTTATTTTGCCACCTTTTCATGTAATTTAGCTCTGAATGTGTGGCTTTTCTAATTCTCAAACCAAAAAAAGCACACGGCAGACATATCAAGGGTAGCCCTGCTACATATCCATCTCTAAATGGCTTTCTTTACCTGATAAGAACTGCAAAATAATGCACTTTATACTAACATTATGATCGTAGCTAGCTTTTTCAGCTGCAGACTCAAGCCCAGATTTGCTCCTCAAAATAAGGCAAATGGTGGGTCAAAAAGAATTGCAGTAAACAAGGTGTTCATTTAATTTAACAATGTTTAGAATTGTCTATAGCAACTCCACAAAAAGGTTGTGTAATTAACAAGATCGTTTACTACCAAATATTCTAGTTGAAATTTGATAAATAATTTTATATCAAGACTATGAAACTAAAACAGTCAAAATAGTAGAAATGTATTAATCTTGTAGTGCAAACAAAAATATGTTTTATTGCTTTTTAATGCTATCATATTTTATAGCATAAACTGCTTTAGGCCAGCTTTATTTATGGCTACAGTATTTTAGAAGAGACCCCCACACACACACACTTCTTTTTTTTCTTATTTCTACATCTACACAACCCAGTAGCTCTCTTAGATTAAGTAAGGAGACACAACATGCCGAGCTTATATTAAAATACAAAGGAAGTAGCCTGTAATATGTTACCAGTTTTTGATTATATCGTTGTAGCACAATATGCATCTCCTTTTCTTAATAGTTTGGTTTAGGGTCCAAAAGTGGCCCTATATTACAGTTCGCCTCCAGCTACTATATATGCCATTACTTTGGAGCCCAAAAGCAGCTTCTTATATCAAAGGAGGTTTAAACATTAACTTATCAATGTAGAATAAAAAAAAAAAAAAAAAAAAAAAGGAGGTTTATCATCTGCAACACAGATTCCCCATAATACTAGGAGGTCCAAAAGTGGTCTCAAGTGCTATCTAGAAGGTACGCAGTATTATGGGCGAGTCATATTCACGCTATGTATATCTTTGTGTTCAAAACTCATCTTATTGTTCTATAATATACAATTATTGGTTTATATTGGTTGTACACCTTGCAATGATTTGTCCTTGTAGCATATACTGCAATATTTTTTTTCATGTACGATTTTAACTGAACCTCAAAAATATAAAAAATAAATAAAAAAAAAACCTAAAAGGATACAAATAAAAACATAATAAAAGAATAAAAAGGGAGTTGCTCTGTGTCAATAAAAAAATTAATAATACATTTAAAAAGCAGCATTCATAAAATATATATATGAAGAATCAGCCAACCAGCTCTCGCATAAATAGGGGCACTTTTTAGAGAGAGATAAAAGACACTAGTTATGAGGACTGTATAGGCTCCAGCAGGCAATCTCTGAGCAGCAACTAGATTTACTAAACTAGTAAACTACTAATGCTTCCTTACTATACACACAAATTACGGTCTTTCCAAAGGTTGTTCAAAAGGGTCACTACAATCAATATTTATTTGCTCTATAAATTAATCTGAAAATTAAAAACTTAATATTATAGAATCCTGATTTGTGTTGCTGTATAAATACACTCGCCAGATAGACTAGGGGACCGATTTATCAAGCTCCATATGGAGCTTGGTGCCCGATTCGGCATGAGCCTTCGGGCTCGCGGGAAACAGAAGTTATGAAGCAGCAGTCTAAAGACCGCTGCTCCATAACTTGTCCGCCTGCTCTGAGGTCGCAGACAGAAATCAACCCGATCGAGTTGATTGGCCGCGAATCTGCAGGGGGCGGCATTGCACCGGCAGTTCACAAGAACTGCTGGTGCAATAATAAATGCTGACAGTGTATGATGTCGGCATTTATCGATTTGGGGCGGACATGATGCCCTACATCGTATCATGTCCGCTCGCACTATGATAAATCTACCCCCATAGCTCAAATACTGTGTAACCTATGTTGCAACTGCTGACTCAGCTACATAGCTCATTTACAGCTAGGCGTTAATTCGACAAAATCAAAAGGAGATAAAATGACCATACTCACCACTGTTTTCAAATTGTTTTTACTGGCCCCTCAATGCAGAGTCTGGAATGCTTTTATTTCTTTTGTATTTTAAACAAACACACAACAGCTAACTGTACTTGTCTTACACACCCCGGAAAACCAAAACTTGCTACCTATGTTTTCTAAAATGCAAATTAAATAACTGATTTAGGCAATTTGCAGCACCATTAGTTTTTTTGTCTTCTCTAGGAATTGTGGGATAAGCACATTTTTATTACACAAAAGTAAGGCGGCGTCTTATTGCAAAAAACGTGTAAAGCATCACCCTGGAAGCAATCAGATCTTACGTGTGTTTGTAAATCAAAATAAGCTCGCCTCTCTTCCATTCTCTCACGGTTTAAGTTGCTATTAAACTCTGCAGCTTTCTTGGCAGCTTTTTTGATGTACTCCGGAACTTTGCTAAGCTCGACCTTCTGTGTGTTTTGTTGTTGCATTTGCTGAAAAACAGAGTGGTTCTTGTTAAAAGCTCTGTTCTACTCACGCAGTCAAATGTATAAATATATTGAATAAATGTTCAGTAAAACAGTGTTTACTTTTTCTGTTTCATCCTGATCACATACTTCATTCTGAATCTCTCCAGTAGTTATCTGTTATGAAAAAATATTAGTATAAAAAAACAGTTTCTGCTTTTGATTTTAAAAATACTTAGCTGACAAAATTATTACCAGGATGTGTGACTTTAAATGGACACTTTTATATATCCTTAAGACAGGGCTTTATTTTAATAAAATATAAACCTCTGAAAAGTTGAATTTTTCCTTTTAAAACAAAACAGGCAGACACACTGTTTAAAAGTGATGCCAGCAATAGAGAAACTTTTCAAATGGTTAAGAAAAAGTCCTCTCAAATTATAGCATATTGGACTATGTTAATAAAGCCTGTCTTGGAGATACAATGGTGTCCTTTTAACAATGAGTTTCTCTACAGCCTACTACAATCCTCGCTAAAACAAGACAATTATAAAACAATGCAAACTTTCTATTATATTCTTTAAGATTATATTCACAAGCATTAGCAATATAACAAGGCACACATTTTACATATTCAACCGTTAAACAAATATATACTAGGAAAGAGATCCCAAATTAATTTTTGGAAAAAAACCCCAAAAAAACCTTAGTAAAGATTCTTTATGAAGAAACGT